>NC_066581.1:43927198-44087198 GCF_024323335.1 Lathyrus oleraceus
CTCCTCCAAGAATTTGATGTGGAGATTAGGGACAAAAGGGGGTGTGAAAACATTGTAGCCGATCATTTGTCTCGAATGTCGCCAATTGAAGAAACGGAAGATAAGAGACCAATAAAGGATGAGTTTGCTAATGAACACATCCTAGATGTCGTTGGTATCCCGTGGTTCGCAGACTATGCAAACTATTTGGTATTTGGGGTAATCTCTAATAATTTTGATTCTAACAAGAAGAAAAAGTTTGTTCATGATTGTAGGTTCTACTTGTGGGATGACTCATTCCTATACAACAGAGGAGTAGATGGGCTAGTCAGAAGATGCATCCCGGAGGAGGAACAAAAGGATGTGCTTAGAGCTTGTCATGACTCGGATTATGGAGGACACTTCAATGGTGATAGAACAACAGCTAAAGTCCTTCAGTCGGGTCTATATTGGCCCACATTGTTCAAAGATGCCCAAGACATAGTCAAGGGGTGCGATAGATGTTAAAGAACAGGCAATATTTCCAAGAGAAATCAAATGCCACAGAATGCTATGCTGGAAGTCGAATTGTTTGATGTGTGGGGAATAGACTTCATAGGATCGTTTCCACCCTCATTTGGAAAGAATTACATCTTGGTAGCAGTGGAATATGCGTCAAAGTGGGTGGAAGCAGTGGCATTGCCCACTAATGATTCTAGAGTGGTAGTAACTTTTTTGAAGACTAATATTTTCTCGAGATTTGGAGTGCAGAGAGCACTTATCAGTGATGAAGATACTCATTTCTTAAACAAACTGATGGCAAATCTGCTGAAGAAATATAATGCTAAACACAAGATCGTCACCCCATATCACCCTCAAACGAGTGGCCATGAAAAAGTGTCAATTAGGCAGATAAAGCAAATCTTGGAAAAGACTGTCTGCGCATCTCAAATAGATTGGGCAATGAAGCTGGAAGATGCACTATGGGTGTACAGAACGACATTTAAAACGCCCATAGTTATGTCCCCCTATCAGTTAATTTATGGTAAAGCTTGTCACTTACCACTCGAGTTGGAGCACAAAGCGTTTTGAGCTTCCAAATTCTTAAATTATGATCCTGGCAAAGTTGGTGAATCCCGAATTCTTCAACTCCATGAGCTAGAAGAGTTTAGGAATCAAGATTATGAGAATGCAAAACTTTATAAAGAGAAGAGAAAAAAATGGCATGATTTGAAGATCCCAAGAAAGGAGTTTGTGGAGGGGAAGTTGGTACTCTTGTTCAATTCCAGGTTAAAGCTCTTTCCGGGAAAGCTGAAATCCAGATGGTCTGGTCCATTTTTGGTTCACAGAGTATTTCCCCATGGAGCAATAGAACTTAAAAATCAAAGTAACGGGCCATATTTAAGGTGAACGGACAAATATTGAAACATTAATATAAAGGGTAGGAGAGTGGGTTGATAGACAAAGTTCGTCATAGAGGATAAGAAGAACGACCATCGAGCCATGCGACGTTAAATGCAACGCGTCGTGGGAGGCAACCCACGCTGTTTAGTTCTAACGATTTTAGTTGTTTTAGTGTGGTTCATTTCTTTTTGTTTGTAGGTTCACACAATAATCGCACATGACGGAAGGAGAGGTTTGAGCCCAACCAAGAGAATACAGTTTGCTAGAAGAGCAAGGAGAGACAGATGGAAAGGATGAAATTTTTGGCAAAAATAGGGTCCTGACACGGGTGTCCGTCTCAGGCAATGCCCATCAAGACCATGAGTTTTCCAGTAGGATGACACGGTTGCCCGTATCAGCCCTACTGTACAGAAAGTGGAAAAATAGAGCCCTGACATGGCCACCCATGTCACGGGACACGGCCCGTGTCAGGAAGTGCGGGGCAGAAATTTTGAATTGCAAAAATCCACTGTGTGGTCCCCACTCAGATTTTTCACCAATAAACACCATTTTAACTCACCATCAATCCTATTAATCAGAATTTTTATCACCTTTCTCTCTCTTTCTCACTTAACCCTCCTTCTTCCTCCACCACTTTCCATTTTTCTCCATAACTTCCACCAACAAAGCTCACTCATTTACAACCATAAACCGTCAGAATCTCCGACTCACTTCACGAAAGCTGCTCCATTCTCCGTTCTCTACAAGTACACGATAATCTTTTATCCTAACTCCATACTTTATTTTTGCTCATAAATTTTTGCAGGGACCAACTATGTCGCCTAGACAAATTTCTAAGGGAAAGCAAAAGGAGGTTGAGCCGTCAAGGCCTCGAAAAAGGACCATTCGCCATCCAAATTCTCACGACATAATGTTCGACAACTCGGAGCACGAGAGGCGTTACTTGTCTCACGTCAAGCGTAAGATAACACTAACAAGGTATTTATGCTCCGACACTCTAGCTTAATTGGGTCTGTCTGAGGAATTGGATATAATGTTTCATGTGCTAGGCATGCTTGAATTTATGCACTCTGAGGCGCCTACATTTGAGCGCATAACTTTAGAATTTTTAAGTACTATTGAGTTTAAGCTGAAGAAGGGATGGACAGGTGCCACGATGTACTATGTTTGCACTATGCATTTCAGGTTATATAACATTGACCACGAGTTGACGGTTGAGCAGCTAGGTGAGATCCTCCGCTTACCCCTATATGGCCTCGGAGCCTTTCCGGATAGCTTTGATGCTAAAACTTTTTGGTTAGCCATCACGGGTCAAACTGTTTATGTGGAAAAGGGGGCTAAAGCATCTGGTATTTAGAACCCCTATTTCCGCTACGCTCAGAAGGTACTGGCTTTCACACTCTTCGGTATGGGTGATAGTACCGGTGTGGCTACCCAGAGGGAGCTATTCTTTCTGTTTTCCATGGCAAACAGGGTTGCTGTGAGTGTTGTGTAGCGGGGTATTCGTTACCTTTAGATTTATTGACTAAATCAAAAGTAAATCATACAATTCGAGTCGCCACCGCACTTCTATTTATCCAAAGGAAAGGTTAGAAAGCGAACAAAAACCGAGAAGTTTTATCAAATCAAAACCTAATAAAAATGTCAGATATCTGGGTAAGGGGGTTGGTTATGCAATGGGAAGGTTTTAAGCACCCAAAACATCCTTAGTACTCTAAGGGAGCCCTTTTTAAAAATGTTGTATGGTAGGTTGGTATTTGTGAAAAATATTTGTGCAAACATGATTAGGGAGATGAGAAGAGAATATACAAGTTATTTACAATTTTGTGTTTGAATGGATAAACCCATTGCCTACGTACCATCTTAAAAAGGTAGGATCAAAACCTCGTAGTTCGGGGTAAAAATCTCAAAAGAAGTTGGTGAATTGATTGGTCAAAAGCCTTAAAGGTCTTTTGTTATCAAAGGGAGAAAACTCAGCCTAAAACCGCAAATCCACCATGTGAGGAGAGATTCAACATACTAGTGAGGGGTTAACCCTATAATAAGCATGGAAGACTTATAATCCAACACTAAGGATACAGGTGAGTATTATATCAACCTCTAGGATAACTCAAACCTAATAGCTAATGTTTATTAAAAGCTTTAACACAAATGGTCATTGGAACCATAAAACAAATTGAGTGAGTTGTATTTACAAATGAAAAGTATTCACAAAAATAAGGTCAAAGTTGACTTAAGATTCAATTCAAAATAAGTGTTATGAAAAGGAGCTTGAAAAATCAAAGGCATGGTGCCTAGGTTTCTAATTTTGAAAGCAATGTTAATGTTTGCACAAAAGGTTTGGCTTGGGTTGGAGTGGAGAGAAGAAGAGAAGGGCTAGGTCCTAAACATGCAAAGATGAGGGAAGAGAAATAAAACCACTTGGAGTTCCCTTCTTGAGATCATAAAGATGATCCAAGTTGCTCCTTTCCTTTGGACTTAGCAAGCAATAATCAATTAACTCAAGCAATAAAGCAAATATTCAATCAAGCTCCTAGGAATCTTCCAATTGGACTTGTCTCTCTTATTTTGGATGCTCATGACAATGGTCCTTCTAAGTAGCTCAAGTTTGGGATCCCTATCACAAGAAGACACAAATCAAAAACTTCCACAATGCAATAGAAAGAATGGACAAGAGTGAGTTTAGAATTAGGGGTCCTTTCAATGTCATCTTCAAGATTAAGCATTCTAAAGGCATGAGGCCCAGTTACTCTTTGACAATTTTAGCATTCTAAAGGCATGAGACCTAGTTGCTCTTCAAACTCCATTTAGCATAGGTAGGGTCCTAAATCTAAGTCCTTTCTCCATTTGCATTGGGTTCACACAAACAAAACAAAACAAAGCACAAGACAATAGTATATACACAATAATGTGTTCAAGTGAGCAAAAGGCAAATTGCATAAGCATAAACATGAGCTCAAGTGAGCAAAGGGCAAAGACAAATGAATTAATGAGCAAGAAATTAAATTGCATTAAAGTAAATTGCAAGAATTAAATGCTTGAATTAAAAGTTAGTAATTAGTAGTTAGTGTTAGTGTGCCATAAGGCAATTTAGCGCTATGTTAAGCAATCCTAAGTGGACTAATGTAGTAGTCACACCTATCTGAGATCGGTCAATAAAACTATAGGCAATTAAACACAAGTTAGAGATCATGACTAGTAAGCCAAGCTCCTACAACTTGCCATGCCAAAAGAAAAGAAGGATGACCTTGTATGGATTTAGGTTTTTTGCTTGACTAAGAAGAACCTATGTTCAATGTAAAACAATTCACTTGATCTTTGATCAAGATGAATTTGATTTGAATCAAAGAAGGTTAAGCCTCTCATATGTCAATGCTAACCACCAATCATTAACTCATTGGTCAAAAAGAAAAAAAGAAGAAGAAGGAGATGGAAAGAGAATGTACATAATTGAAATTCAAAAGACATAACCAACACACATTGATCAAACATGAATAGAATCAACATCAATCAATGGTAAACAGAAGTGAGATGAAGCTTAGAAGTCAAGAAACAATAAAAATATTTTTGATGATTTTGGAATTAAAATAATTCTTGAATTAAAATAAACAAATAAAGGTCAAACTTCAAATCCAATTCAAATCAACTTGGAAAAGTCCAATTGGATCATCATGAGTCTAACAGGGTCAAACAAGGTTTGACAAAAATTTTCACCATTTTTTGAAAACAGAAACTAATTTTAAACAATTAAAAATTAAGAAAAATAACATAATTTAACTAAAATCTCAAATCAATTAAGAAATTGATGAGAATATTTTTCATAGATTCATCATCATCCAAAGATGTTAAGAAGATATTTTTGGCATTTTTGAATATTGAAAAGTATTTTAAATGAATTAAGAATGACCAGAAAAGAAATAATTCACAAAAAATATTAAATGGAATCACAAAAATAATTAAAAATCATTTTTAGAAACTAGAATTTAAGAGAAATTTTTTGCAATTGGTCTCATATTTTTGTGATTGCAAATTAAGAAGTTATGAATTTTTAAAAATAATTGGTATAAAAGAAAATAAAATGAAAATTCAGAAATTGCAAAAATCCACAGCGCTTGGATCTTGGTTCGTTAATTGACGTGGCACATCAAAAGGCTGGGAAACGCGCGCGCATGGTGATCCATAGTCAGCAGCGAAACACATGGATTAAAAGAAAGTCATAACAATGCATGACCAAGATTAGATCCCCAAAGCCAGATCCAAGGGCCAGGAACTCATCCACGTGGGGACGGTGATGGAAATCACCGTCTTCTCCGGTGAGACTCACTATTCCGGCCAAAGTTGCAGATTTTCAAACTTTCACCATAATACACGATCCATACATCATTCGAAAGCTGGGGTGATGTACATCACCCCTATGCCCTTAGTTTTTGCTCAAGACTCTCATAGGAGGAGAAATCTGAGACTGAAAAACAAGGTGTCCAAACTGAACTTACTCAATTCACAAAATTAAAAGCACAAATCAATTGCCTCTCACATGAGGACTTCAGAGGTACCAACCAATACAAGAAATGCTCAATAACAAGGGAGATTCGAATCAAAACAGTTTGAGAATCAACCTTTGAAGTGCAACTTTTCAATGCCTAGTCCACTCCAATTCTTCGATACAGCTTTTTCTTGAAGTAACAAAGAAGCTAGGCTAACGAATTGTAAGTCAAAGATCAACCAATGAAGTTGAAAATTAAACTTGAAAAATTGAGAGAAAAATCAATATTCCTTTGAGTGAGGGTTAGGGATTCAATTGTGCAGAACTTCAGGCGTCTTTAGGTTGTCAAATGAAGTTAAATGAAGCTTTTATTTATAGCCAAGGGTGCTGCAATGCATGAAACATCCGTGTGTGCATGAGCTTGGGTCCTCCATGCATGGGCATGTACAGGTGCATGTGAGGCCCAAAAGCAATTTCAATGATGCCTGCCTCAAATGACAAAACCTTCAACATCAACATTATAGATCTTTTCAAGACAATCAATTTTGACTTAAATGTTTCATCATTTGGATTTTTGATGAGAAATTTATGGGCACTTGAAGTTGGACTTTTTCATATTTCAATGACTTTGGTCTAAAGTGACCTATAATGTTTTGTATTATCACATGTGTTTCTTTTAGGATTATGAAATTTTATCCAACATAACAATTGAATTAGACATCCTAAAATTTCCAATGCACTTGGTCCCACCTCAAAATCATGAAAAATGAGTGAGTTAGGTCCCTGGGAAGTTGACCCAAAATTAGGGTTTCAGTCAAAATGACCTATAATGTTTTGAAATGAATGATGACCTTACAAGTTTCAAATGAATTGTTTGTGAACATTAAAGTTGTTCATATGGTTCTTATGAACATGTTTTCTCTTGGGGTCATCTTTATTTGACAAACACATCAAAAGTTAGGTCTCAGTAGATTTCAAAATAGTAAGATGAATTGACTAATCAACTTCTCAAGTCCAAACTTCAAATCTTGATGAATTAATGATTGAAGACACTCACATGAGCTCAAATATGCATAAAATAATTAATTAAAGAACTTCCCTTGATTGTATTTGATCATGGGTTGAGGTTGCTTCATGAGCAAGGCACAGTCAATGCACAGTTGAATTAGGGTTTCCTTGGGAAACAATCCTCAAGCCCTTTGGTTTATCATGATCAAATTGAAAATTGAGATACTTGGGAGGCATATATGATGATTGAGAGATTTGGGAACCATTATCATGCTTGCTTTCATATTCATCTGGCCATTTGTTTGAGTATAGGGGCCTCATAGAAGCCTTGGATCACATGACTGCTTGAGCTTCAAAACAAACAAAGTTAATGACATATTTTTGTGCTTTTGGTTAGTGAAAAAAAATAAGAAAATCAATAATATACAATTCAAGCATGCTTGGTGGTCTCAAACCAACTCACACAAATCCCAACCCAAGGGTTAAGGAGCCAAGATGCTCTGACCCTTGAGGCAAAATGCAAAGTGCAATGATATAATGCCATGAGGGATCTTACATATTGCAGCATTTGAAGATGACTACCTCAGTAGAATGGGCAGAGCTGCTCAGGGGGGAATCTCCATTGGGGGAATAATCACATAGATAGCCTAGCATTTTGGTTATGACCCTGCTGCACTAAATGAGACACCAGTGCCAGGTAAGAATAAGCTGGACACGAATGCTCTAGTTCAGCAAGGTATGATATCCCAAATCTCTGATTATTATGCTTCGATGAGTTCTAGTCAGTTTATCATGGCCCTTCCTGACCCTGCAAGGATAAGCATTTCCGACACTGCTAATTGGTTATATGAGAGTGCCATCCATGACGATATGGACGAGCACAATGTTAACCGTTTTATTGCAGGAGACCAGCACGAGGAAGATGCGTAGGAGCAAGAATAGTTTGTCCCTCCGCAAGAGGACACCATGTATACAGGTGTCAGGTCGTCATCTAAGACACCAGACCAATGGTCGTGGATACAGACTGAGATCGAGGATCTCCGAGTGGAGCAAGCACGCCAAGGAACAAAGTAAGCTCGTAAAGGGACTGTTATGGATGAGATGCATGCGATGATGCAAAAGTTGATGTTGTAATTTCCTCCGCCCCAGTGAGGCTGTGTGAGTACCACCTCTATCGTGGATTAAACATTGCAGACAATGTTTGGTTCAAGTGTGTGTGTGGGGGGGGGGGGGGGGGGTTATTACTTTCAACATTATTTTTATGTCATTTTTTTTTCTGATTGTGTATTGTTTTTTTTAATTAGTTGTGTGGTATTTTGTGTTACAGATAGAGGATATTCGTGTCGGATGAATGATGAGACTTGGAGCAATTGGATAAAAGACACACCCCTTTACTTGCTATCCCGGAAACCCCCAAAAGTTGATGCTGCTGAAGTGAATAATCAGACACGATTTTCTGTCACTGGACTACACAGGAATACTCTGTACCCGAAGCGAAGACGAAGCTACATCATGTAATACCCCAAAATTTACCCTTCATTTTTCCTGGAAGCATACGCTTTACGCCTCATGCATGCATTTATTTTTAGGTCATTTAACATTAGATACATTGCATTTCATCATGTCAATCAGAATTAGATCCAAGAAACTTTATTTTAAAAAAAAAAGTAAAATAAATAAATAAAAATAATAATAAATAAATAAATAAAAGAAAAAATCTCAGACTTAGACCTCTCTCAAAAGCCCACTAAGCTACCAATATTAGGCTATAAATACTAGTTTCAGTGAAACAAATATTGATTTTTCTATTCCTATTACCCTGAGGAAAAAGATAGTGAGAGAAGAGCTAACAGAGTTCAGAGCAGCCTCCAAACCTGAAGGGAACTCAACTGCACAGAATCACCTCTGCCTCACATAAACCCTAAAGATTGTTTTGTAAACCTCACGGGTGCAACTCAATTTCAATCAAGCTCTCCAATTAGGTTTGCCCTATATCCATCATCTTTATGCCTTTAATTTGAATGCTCTAAATGTATGAGGTATTATGGTTGAATTTGATACCCTTTTGATGCATGTCTTTTTTGTGAATTTTAATGGCATGATTCATGTGGTTACATTTTGATTTGGGGGCAACCCTTGATTACCCTATTTTTTTTTTGTCTCTAACCTGTTTGTTGAGTTTTTGTGAGGGCTCACATGACTTTTGCAGGGATAACTTGCGTGGTTTTCCAATTTATTTGTGGGATACCCCCTGGAGGTTTCATTTCGATTACCTGTACTGACTCACTTTCTTTGATGGTGTTTAGCTTGGAAGGATCCCTGGGTTTCCCATTCCTCTAACTGCTGTTACTTCGGATCTTTATCCGCGTGGTACTTTTACATTTTTCCCGCATTTTACTGCTTTCCTAGCTGGAAGACCTCGATAGGAGGCAATGTTTTTGTGTGTGTTTTTTTACAGGTTCCTTCGTCAAGGACTGCCTTTTTGCATGAGTTCACCAAACCCTAACCCTTCATTGATTTTTCTTCTCCTAAACACACGTTTACTCCTTCTACTACAGGTGAGTAAGTCTCCAAAGGTCGAGTATCCGGTAGATTGCGTAGTAACGTCGTTCGTCCAAAACGCACTCCATAACCCCGTAGTCAGCCGAACTACGACTTGCTCTGATTCTCATTCCAGATGAGATGCGTAGGCATAAGACGGAATGTCTTAGCGAGCAGACATCCCCCCAACCCATAGGTCAGCCGAGCTACGAAGACTCTGATTCTCATATTCAGATGAGATACGTATGCAGTGGATGCGACATCCGCGCGAGTCATTTTCATTTAACCCTTTTTTTGGTAAACAGCACAAGATAAACTCACACCCTTTAGACAAGAACTACAAAAGTGGATCCCGTAGAGTACTACGGATGCGTAGGGGTGCTAATACCTTCCCTTCGCATAACCGACTCCCAAACCCAAGATTTGGTTGCGAGACCCCGTCTTGTCCTTTCCTTTTTCAGGTTTACTTCGAGCATTTCCTTTCCCTCCTTTGGGATGAATAACGCACGGTGGCGACTCTTCTGTCATTTTCTTTCGCCGGTTGTTTTTTTTGCACACTATATCTTTCAGGTTGCTACAGCTGGCGACTCTGCTGGGGACACTAAGAAGTTGACCTCTTGCTGGTCTATCTTCCCTAAGCGAGTCCCTCCTAGCTTGTGTGATTTCTTGTTTATTGGGTGTTCATGCTTTTGTACATTTATTTGCTTACCTGCTTGCATGCATCTGTTGTATCTGTTGGATCTGTTTGTTTGTTTGTTGGGATGGGGTGTTCTATGAGAGATAAGCCCATTACCCAGGCTTGAGTGTACACACAGGTTTTAGAGTGGATAATCATGAGGCTTGCGTGGCGTGTTGCTACGTTAAGTCGTTCGTGAAGAACCACACCCAGACGAGGTTTCTTTTGGATATATTATGTCTTACGGGTGTTCCGTAACGGCAGGATGTTCCTCTAGAAATCGTCGACTCTGGTGACCATTTCCCGAGAACTCAGTCGAGGCCTCTCCTCCGAGACGTGATTATGTTAGCTCTGGTGGGCGCATTCTCGCTGCTCAATCCGAGGATCCCAAGACTGGGAACTTGCTATTAGGATGTCCTGTTGAGGGGAGTCAACGGAGGTCTTTTGTCCCGTAATAATACCAAACCTTCAGTGGTAAACGTATTATTCGCGACTGAAGGGCTGAAGCTGACGAACTTCTGTTCTTAGAACCTACCAGTGAGGGGCGGGCTAAATTCAGGAAACCTTAACCTCTGACCAACCCGGTTTTCTGGAGCAGAGATCTAATCTTATATTATATTCTTCAGTGGGTTTTCTCTTCAGACAGTGCAACCCGACAGATGTTCAAGCAGATACAGCAATCTTGATTTCCATGCCACTGTATTGCATTCACATCATTGCATCACATCATTCTGCATTCATATCATTTAACACATGTTTATCCATTTCTAGGGGGTTTACATCTTCTTCTTGATTCCGGTCGGGGTTTTTCTGGCTCTCTTAAGATGGATATTAGCAGAAAGAGACATGTCGCCTACAAGTTTCCGGTGGTCTGTCTGGAGCCCATTCAACAGTTAATGAAGTTAATGGATCCTGATTCTCTAGAAGGATTCCGAAAGGATTACGGTTTGATTCTAAGTTTCGTCACGATTCTTTCCAAGGATCAACATGGTGCTCTGTTCACACTACTGCAGTTCTACGATCCTCCATTGAGGTGTTTCACATTCCCGAATTATATCTTAGTCCCTACTTAGGAGGAAGTTGCCAGTTTTCTCAGAGTTCCTATCAAGTCACGGTTGTTATTCTACAGTTCTGAGTTTCTGCCCGATCTCAGCCTGGTTGCTTCAACCACATATTTGGGGGAATCAGTCTTGAAGGCTAATATGTGTCAGAAGGGATGAGTCAGTTGTTTTCATTTGAGTTTCTTACTGGGAGAAGCAAAGAAGAAACTTGAAGATGGTGACCAGAGGGGTTTCAATGCTGTGTTGGCTCTTTGTGTGTATGGAATTGTCCTGTTCCCTAATGTTGCCAAATTTGTGGATAGGGACGCAATACGCCTCTTCGTGTTGAGAAATCCAGTGCCGACCTTGCTAGGAGATTTCTTTCATTCAGTGCACCACATGAATGAAAATAGAAAAGGAGGATTGTTGAATTGTTACGCGCCTTTGTTTTATAAGTGGTTCAGTTCTCACCTACCCAAATCAGGAGCGTTCATTGATGTCGAGGACTCGTTGAGTTGGTCGAAGAGATTGATGGGGTTGAGAGCTGAAGATATTTCTTGGTGGTCTGACCGGAGCTTGCTTCGGGCGGATATTATTCACAGTTGTGGGAATTTCCCAAATGTACCGTTGGTAGGAAGAAGAGGAGGAATCAACTATAATCCTTCTCTAACAGTTAGACAGTTTGGATATGCTTTAAGAACTCCGCCTTTGGAAAAGGATGTGGAAGAATCTCTGTTTTTCCATTCTTCGCCTGATCTGACTGTATCCCGTAAGGCAGCTGAGGCCTGGCTCAAGGTGATCAAGAGAGGAAGAACTGTGCTTGGAAAAGGAGATTGTAGAATTTACCCTCAGTATGGAGAGTGGCTTCAAGGAAGAGTCGAAGAGTTTGGTCTGTCGTTTCCTATTGAAGAACCTGTGTATCCACCTACTCTTGAGCAGTCAACAATGGTGAGCCGAGAGGAGTATGACAAGTTGAAGAACGCCATGGAGGGACTTCAAACCGAGAACTCGGAGTTAAGGGAGAAGTTGCAAGACTATATGCATCAATTCCATGAGGCAGAATATTAGAAGGGGGAAGCCGTCAGATTGCAAAAGGAAGCAGAGAGGAAATCTGCTGTGGAGGTGGACTTCTTCAGGAAGACAGACGAAGCCTTGAGATCATCCAGTTCTGAGTTGAGGCGAGTCAAGCAGCAGTTAACGGATGCTCATGGTAAATCAGCTGGGTGGCAAGAGCAATGGGATGCATTTTCAACTTCTCGGAAGGCAAAGGAGGAGGAGACGGTAGCCGAACTGACTGGTCAGATGGAGAAATTGAAGACTTTGATGAATGGGAAGAACAATGAACTTCTGTGTGCCTGTTCGACCAATGTCTACATCACATATCAACTCGACAAAGCTCAAGAACAGATTGAAGAACTCAAGGTGCTGGCGGGTTTGAAGAAATCCAGACTTGAAGAGGTATTCGGAGAAGATGTTGGGAATTACTACAGAGAGCACATCAACGAACTGGATGGGATCATTCACAAGAGGAATCTGCTTATCCGGCGTTTGACAGAATCTCCAGATCATCCCGACACGGTGGCATTACTGGTTGAAGTTAGGAGCAGCCCTTATGGGTTGTATACAGGAGGCTGATTCCTGATTTTTGTTCCTCCCTTCACGTATTGTATTGTTGCTATGATCCACAGGCTTGTTGTGGAGATCCTCTTTTGATGTATTTTTGGCTAAGGCCCCCTTCTCTTTGAACTTATCTGTATGATGGTTTTATCTCTACTGCATCTTGATCTTCGAAGTTTATCTATGGCTCGATCTTCTCGTGAGACTGGAATCAAGGGGTAGAATACCTTTTGGAATTGATAAACATGTCATTGCATTTACATATTCATTTGCATATCTTGCATAACAGGTACCGCCGCATTGTTCTCAATTGTTTGGTATTCCACTACTAGGATAGCTGACTCAGACATTCACCGATATGGTACCCGAAGGAATCAACGAAGAAGGTGGGGACAGTGATTGCGACATTGATAACTGGGTGCGTCCGAGGATCCCGGGTGAAGTTTTCAATAATTGGTCTTCTGAGGAGATTGTCCAAGCCACTTGTCTGGAGGAGTAATTTTCTTTGTTTATTGATGCATATCCAAGTCTTACGTTCCTCCAGGGCGTAATGACTCATTGTAGGGCTCATCTATGTGACACTTGCATTTCTTATCATAAATAAAGGACGTCTTTTTGCATTCAAATATTTCGTTCCCTGTCTTTCTATTTTTGCAGTTTTTCCAAAAAAAAATGGCAATGTTTTGTTTAGTTTCCACTTTTTTCTTTCACACTCATAAGCACATACCATCACTCATGCAGATGCACATCACCGGATCCTATTGATAATGGTTCTGCTATGGCTCGCTTCGACTTTGAAAATCCAATCTTTCAAGCTGAAGAAGAGGGTGATGAAGACTGTGAACTCCCTGAAGAACTTACCAGGTTATTAAAACAAGAGGAAAGGGTCATTCAACCGCATCAAGAGTCTGTTGAAGTGATTAATCTCGGCACCGAGGACGCCAAGAGAGAAATCAAGATATGGGCTGCTTTTGAAGATGATGTGAAGAAAGGGCTGATTGAATTGCTGCAAGAATACGTTAACATCTTCGCCTGGTCTTATCAGGACATGCCCGGGCTGGACACAGACATCGTGGTACACCGCTTGCCTCTCAAAGAAGGTTGTCTTCCGGTCAAGCAGAAGCTCAGAAGAACAAGACCAGAGATGGCTGTCAAGATAAAGGAAGAAGTGCAAAAGCAGTTGAATGCAGGGTTTCTAGCAGTCACCAATTATCCGCCATGGGTTGCAAACATCGTCCCAGTACCTAAGAAGGATGGAAAGGTACGGATGTGTGTCGACTACCGGGATCTGAACAGAGCTAGCCCTAAAGATGATTTCCCATTACCTCACATCGACGTTTTGGTGGATAATACAGCTCAGTTCTCGGTATTCTCCTTCATGGATGGCTTTTCTGGCTATAACCAAATCAAGATGGCACCAGAGGACATGGAAAAGACAACTTTCATAACCCCATGGGGCACCTTCTGCTACAAGGTGATGCCATTTGGTTTGAAAAATGTCGGAGCAACATATCAACGAGCTATGGTGACTCTGTTCCATGATATGATTCATCATGAAATCGAGGTTTATGTGGACGATATGATTGCCAAATCTCAGACAGAAGAAGAACATTTGGTGAATCTGCAGAAATTGTTTGAACGGTTAAGGAAATTCAAACTGAGACTTAATCCGAACAAGTGCACTTTCAGGGTGAGATCGGGAAAATTGCTGGGTTTTATTGTTAGCGGAAAAGGGATTGAGGTGGATCCTAACAAAGTGAAAGCAATACAGGAAATGCCTGAGCCAAGAACAGAGAAGCAAGTCTGTAGTTTCTTAGGGAGGTTGAACTACATTGCAAGGTTCATCTCTCACCTAACAACCACGTGTGAGCCAATTTTCAAATTGCTGAGGAAAGATCAGGCTATCAGGTGGAATGAAGATTGTCAAAGGGCTTTCGAGAAGATAAAAGAGTATTTGCATAATCCTCCTATCCTTATGCCTCCAGTCCCAGGGAGACCGCTGATTATGTACTTGACAGTACTTGACAATTCTATGGGTTGTATTCTCGGTCAACACGACGAGACAGGTAGAAAAGAACATGCCATCTACTACTTGAGTAAGAAGTTCACAGAGAAGACATGTTGTGCACTTGCATGGGCTGCTAAGTGATTGAGACAATACATGCTGTCTCACACAACCCTACTGATCTCCAAGATGGATCCATCCAAATACATATTCGAGAAGCCAGCTCTCACCGGAAGGGTGGCTAGTTGGCAAATGGTACTGACAGAGTATGATATCCAGTATACATCCTAGAAAGCCATCAAAGGGAGTATTCTGTCAGACTATCTTGCTCAGCAGCCGATTGATGATTATGAGCCAATGAAGTTTGATTTTCCAGATGAAGACATCATGTTCCTCAAGATGAAAGATTGTGAAGAGCCAGTTGTTGAGGAGGGACCTGATCCAAACGAAAAGTGGACTTTGTTGTTTGATGGGGCTGTCAATGCTAGAGGAAGTGGAATTGGCGTTGTCATTACTACTCCGAAAGGTGCCCACATGCCTTTCACCGCTCGTTTGACTTTTGAGTGCACAAATAATGAAGCTGAGTACGAGGCTTGTATCTTGGGTATTGAGCAAGCCATTGATCTGAGAATCAAGACTCTGGACATCTTCGGATATTCAGCTCTGGTGATCAATCAAGTGAATGGTGATTGGAATACTCTCCAGCCCACTCTGGTCCCCTACAGAGATTACACGAGAAGACTGTTGACTATCTTCATAACAGTAAAATTGTATCATATACCTCGTGATGAGAACCAGATGGCAGACGCACTTGCTACTCTATCCTCCATGATCAATGTAATTCGTTGGAACCATGCTCCCAGGATCGATGTGATGCGCCTTGACAGGGCCGTGTATGTGTTTGCTGCTGAATTGGTAGTCGATGACAAGCCCTGGTATCACGATATCTTGTGCTTTCTGAAGAATCAAGAGTACCCTGTAGGGGCATCCAACAATGACAGAAAGACTTTGAGAAGATTGGCAGACAGTTTCTTCTTGAACAAAGACAATGTGCTGTATAAGAGGAACTTCGACATGGTTTTGCTCAGATGCGTGGACAGACACGAGGCGGACATGTTAATGCAGGAAGTTCATGAAGGTTCCTTCGGTACTCATGCCGGCGGACATGCAATGGCTAAGAAATTGTTGAGAGCGGGTTATTACTGGATGACCATGGAATCAGATTGCTTCAAATATGCTCGGAAGTGTCATAAATGCCAGATTTATGCTGATAAGGTGCATGTGCCGCCAAATCCTCTGAATGTGATGACTTCGCCGTGGCCGTTTGCTATGTGGGGCATTGACATGATTGAAAAGATTGAGCCGACTGCTTCCAATGGGCATCGCTTCATCCTTGTTGCCATCGACTATTTCACCAAGTGGGTCGAAGCAGTGTCGTTCGCGAATGTCACCAGACATGTGGTTGCCCGTTTCATCAAGAAAGAAATCATTTGTCTCTATGGGATTCCCGAAAGAATCATTACTGATAATGGTTCTAATCTCAACAACAAAATGATGAAGGAGTTGTATCAGAACTTCAACATTCAGCATCACAATTCTTCCCCTTACCGCCCTAAGATGAACGGCGCTGTTGAGGCGGCAAATAAGAACATAAAGAAGATTGTGCAGAAGATGGTCGTCACGTACAGAGATTGGCATGAGATGCTACCCTTCGCCTTGCATGGGTACCGTACTTCAGTACGTACGTCGATTGGGGCAACCCCTTACTGCCTGGTGTATGGTATGGAAGCAGTCCTACCTGTTGAAGTGGAGATTCCTTCTCTAAGAGTCCTGTTGGATGTCAAGTTAGACGAAGCCGAATGGATTCGGACAAGGTTCAATGAGTTGAGTCTTATCGAAGAGAAGCGAATGGCAGCCATTTGTCATGGGCAGTTGTATCAGAGTCGGATGAAGAGAGCCTTTGATCAGAAAGTGCGTCCTCGTTGTTTCCAAGTCGGAGATTTAGTGTTGAAAAGGATCCTTCCTCCTCAGACAGATCACAGGGGCAAGTGGACTCCTAACTATGATGGACCGTATATTGTCACCAAGGTTTTTGATGGTGGGGCCTTAATGCTTGCAATTATGGATGGTGAAAACTTCACTTCCCCTGTGAACTCAGACGCAGTTAAAAAATACTTCGCATAAAATAGACCCGCTGGACAGTAAAAAGAATAGTCCAGGCAAAAATGGGCATCCCGACGAACCAAGAAAATGAAAAGGTTCGGGCAAAAATTAGGGATTAAAAATGAAAAGATTGTACACCCGGTAAGTTGAAAACCTGAAAAGGCAACTTAGGCAAAAATGGGTATCCCGGTGGATTGAAAACCCGAAAAGGGTGATCCAGGCAAAAGTTAGGGATTAAGCGAACGACTGCGTTCTGAGTTAGTTCTGAATCTCATCTCATGTCGATGACTGGAAATTTTCGAAAGGTAGGAAACGGTCCAATCACCTTTTTAGAAGGCTGATCATCTGGAGGATCTTGAAGACGGGCAAGTCATAGCAGAATTGGAACCCAATAGAAATCCATTTCACATTGCCATTAGATTAATTTCTGTTTTTATCTTTTGTGCGATTACCTCTTTCCAGGGATTGCTTCCTAATGTAAATGCCTATTCAGAGGCTATTCAATCAATAAAATCATGTTATTCAGTATATCTCTGTTTTCATTTTCATTTTACTGTTTTGTTTGCAAAAATGATGTCCGAATTTTTTATAAACATTGCATCATGACACATAAGGGCTTTACAGGTACATGCTTAATAAACATTTAAAATTGCTGTAAATTTTAAGTGCTTTGGATCGTCTATTCAGAACAGATACCCTCGGGGCATTTCCTTAAAATCCCCTGCAGATGATCGTGAATATCTTCCCCAGTGAAGTCGCCAACAGACGAATCCGGTGTCTTATCCCTACAGAGCTGATCAGAGTGTTGGATTCTTCAACCCCCAGCAGGTTCTCACCATTGTACTTCCCCAAGCGTTTGTTTCAGGACATACACTCCCCAGTAGAGTTGACAGTGCCAGACTATATATCCCCAGCGGAGTTGACAGTGCCAGACTGTATCTTCCCAGCAGAAGTGGCTGCTCTTTAGAGTTCAAGGCCAGATCGATAATCCCAATGCCAGATCCATGTTTTCTTTCCTTGAAGCAGAACCTCGGTACCGTATCAGTGTTTGCTTCCCCTGCTGAGTCATCTCTCGCAGATCATGGTTGCCAGAACCACTATCGCTTTCCCCAACAGCAGGTTTTCAGTGTCGTTCTCTCCCCAGTCTGAATCTCGGCATTTCGTCATTGCTAGAACACCGTGTGGCGGGTCATTTCTCCACATAATTCTTTGCGCTGTGCATCTCCCGCAGCCTTGTCAGGGTCCAGAAGATGGTGATCATTTCCCCAGCAGATCCCCTTGCCTCAGCTTGGCATTCTACCCAGCATTTCGCATCCCTGCATGTAGAATCATATTGCATTGCATCCTTCCAAATCGCGTAGCATTTCCATTTTCATGGAGCATTACGCCATTGAAAAATTCAAACATACGCATGTAAGCATAAAACATTCTCGGTATCCCAAGTGATAAGCTAGAAGGTGTTTCCAGTACTCAGACTGAAGATTGTTCATGACTTACCTTTGTTATCCCCAGCAAGTGTCATTGGCCCATGCGCCGCCTCTATTATCTTTCCCTATTTCTGCCGATGCTGACAGGCATGAAGTTTTTCCGGTATTCAGACCGAAGTGGCATTCAGGCCAATTTTCCGGTATTCAGACCGAAGTGGCATTCAGGCCAATTTCCGATATTCAGATCGAAGTGGCGTTCAGGCCAGTTTCCGGTATTCAGACCGAAGTGGCGTTCGGGCCAGTTTTCCGATGTTCAGATCGAAGAAGTTTCCGACGTTCAGGTCGATGCAACTTGTGATATTCAGGTCAATTTTCCGATGTTCAGATCGAAGAAGTTTCCGACGGTCAGGTCGATGCAACTTGTGGCATTCAGGCCAATTTTCCGATGTTCAGATCGAAGAAGTTTCCGATGTTCAGGTCGACGCAACTTGTGGCATTCAGGCCAGCGTCTCGGTGTTCAGACCGATATTAATAATCTCATATCTCCCGATGTTCAGATCGAAGTCATTTCCAGTATTCAGACTGATGAGCGACATTCAGGCCATGGTTATTTCTGTGTTACCATTTATTTTGGTATCCAAGTTAACATTCTTTTTCGGTATTCAGACTGACTCTCACCGTACCAGACGGATTCTTCTTTCAAGACCACCTTTTTGCCGATTCTGACAAACATTGTTACTTCACTTCACTTCAGTGCAAATTTTTGGGCTTTTATTGTATTCAATCCCTTGATACCTCGAAAGCACGAAGGCCGCTGCTATCTTCTTTCCAGGTCTCTAGTTGATTGAATAGGGGACCTCGCTGATAAAATAAATAAAATAAAATAAATAAATAAATAAAAATAATAAATAAATAAAAGAAAAAATCTCAGACTTGGACCTCTCTCAAAAGCCCACTAAGCCACCAATATTAGGCTATAAATACTAGAGTTTCAGTGAAACAAATATTGATTTTTCTATTCCTATTACCCTGAGGAAAAAGATAGTGAGAGAAGAGCTAACGGAGTTCAGAGCAACCTCCAAACCCTGAAGGGAACTCAACTGCACAGAATCACCTCTGCCTCACATAAACCCTAAAGATTGTTTTGTAAACCTCACGGGTGCAACTCAATTTCAATCAAGCTCTCCAATTAGGTTTGCCCTATATCCATCATCTTTATGCCTTTAATTTGAATGCTCTAAATGTATGAGGTATTATGGTTGAATTTGATACCCTTTTGATGCATGTCTTTTTTGTGAATTTTAATGGCATGATTCATGTGGTTACATTTTGATTTGGGGGCAACCCTTGATTACCCTATTTTTTTTTGTCTCTAACCTGTTTGTTGAGTTTTTGTGAGGGCTCACATCACTTTTGCAGGGATAACTTGCGTGGTTTTCCACTTTACTTGTGGGATACCCCCTGGAGGTTTCATTCTGATTACCTGTACTGACTCACTTTCTTTGATGGTGTTTAGCTTGGAAGGATTCCTGGGTTTCCCATTCCTCTAACTGCTGTTACTTCGGATCTTTATCCGCGTGGTACTTTTACATTTTTCCCACATTTTACTGCTTTCCTAGCTGGAAGACCTCGATAGGAGGCAATGTTTTTGTGTGTTTTTTTTTACAGGTTCCTTCGTCAAGGACTGCCTTTTTGCATGAGTTCACCAAACCCTAACCCTTCATTGATTTTTCTTCTCCTAAACACACATTTACTCCTTCTACTACAGGTGAGTAAGTCTCCAAAGGTCGAGCATCTGGTAGATTGCGTAGTAACATCGTTCGTCCAAAACCCACTCCATAACCCCGTAGTCAGCCGAACTACGGCTTGCTCTGATTCTCATTCCAGATGAGATACGTAGGCATAAGACGCGATGTCTTAGCGAGCACACATCCCCCCAACCCATAGGTCAGCCGAGCTACGAAGACTCTGATTCTCATATTCAGATGAGATACGTATGCAGTGGATGCGACATCCGCGCGAGTCATTTTCATTTAACCCTTTTTTTTGGTAAACAGAACAAGATAAACTCACACCCTTTAGACAAGAACTACAAAAGTGGATCCCGTAGAGTACTACGGATGCGTAGGGGTGCTAATACCTTCCCTTCGCATAACCGACTCCCGAACCCAAGATTTGGTTGCGAGACCCCGTCTTGTCCTTTCCTTTTTCAGGTTTACTTCGAGCGTTTCCTTTCCCTCCTTTGGGATGAATAACGCACGGTGGCGACTCTTCTGTCATTTTCTTTCGCCGGTTGTTTTTTTTGCACACTGTATCTTTCAGGTTGCTACGCATCACACTGAGAGGTATCTTGGAAACCTTTATGCTATACCAAACATGGTGAGAATCACAAAAAAGCCAAATACTTATCATCATGAGAGTTGTTCAGGTATGTCTGTGTCACTCTGGGTTTGCGTAAGT
Organism: Lathyrus oleraceus; assembly: GCF_024323335.1. Taxonomy (NCBI): domain Eukaryota; kingdom Viridiplantae; phylum Streptophyta; class Magnoliopsida; order Fabales; family Fabaceae; genus Lathyrus; species Lathyrus oleraceus. The sequence goes on from NC_066581.1 coordinate 43,947,981, forward strand.
AGATATTGGAATTTCATAACACACATGTACACACTGAGACATTTTTTTTGGTTTAACCCCAAGCCTTTCCAGCCAACCAGTCAATATAACCCTTCGTTTACTCAATTCGAGCCATATTCCCTTTTTGTTTGTTATGAACCATTGTAAATAGTCGTAAGCCCAAACACTACCTTACCTTACTCAGATAAGTGTTGTTGATTATTGATTTGTAGAAAATTCTAAGTTTAGGGTTGGAACACCGGTAAGAACTAGATAAGTGTGGTTGAAAAAAATATAGTTGTGAAACTTCAAAAAAAAAGAATGAAAAAGTTGAGAAGTAAAATAAAGCACTTATCTAGAAAGTTTGAGGTTGGCAAAAAGCATGCTCAAAGGAACGCATGAAAAAAAAAAGAAGAGAAAAATAAGAGCCAATGAATCCTAACAAGAATGGTGTCCAAAGAAACCTTCTAGTTAAACGATTGAACACTGTGATGAGGATGACAACACGGACTCTGAGCCTAAATCACTAGTTTCCCCCTTTTGTTTGTTTTCCCCATATTGCACCTAAGCCCCATTACAACCTAAAAAGCCCTCAAATAATGTGTGTGGTATGTTTTTGAAATGAAGGTATTTGTTATTCAAACTTATGAGTGGACTCTGCATGCTATGTCTTTTGAGTAAAAACACTTTGACCTTGAGAGATTTGGTAAGAGTGTGAAAAACTACAGGTGAAAAGGCGCTTCAATGTGAAAGTGTAGCAGAACGTCGGAAGTCGGGGAAAAGTAGAACAATGAACGAAAAGTGAAAAGGGAGTCGTGAAAGATCACAATAATATTATGGGAAGTGAATCGAAAGAATTTAGGGGTGACCGTCTTGCTGTTCCGAGCATCACTTGAGGACAAGCAATGAGATAAGTTTAGGGTTGTGATCGGTCTCCAATTCTACTTGCTTTCTGACACTCATTCGACATTAATTAACGAAGTCGGTAACACCTTATTTTACCTGTTTGTGTTATTTTGTTAACTAAATTAGATGTTTGCATTTCCATTCTGTTTTGATTATTATCTTTGGTTTTCGTCAATGTACTCCATTTTATGCTTCCTTTTGGTAGTTTGGTTGGTATCAGGTGCAAGCAAGAATACCCAAAGACTCGCCAAGGGAATCAAGAGTTCCGGGCTCATCGGAAGAAGAATTTTGAAGTTACAGTAGCCCTGACACGGCCACCCGTGTTTCCTGACACGATCCGTGTCAGGGGAAGGAAGAAATAGGAGGCTTAGAAGCTAAAATAGGGAGTTGACACGGGTGCCCGTGTTAGTAGTCCTGGCAGGGGCATGTTGGAGAGCTGAAAACAGTAAGCCAACACGGCCGACCGTGTTTCCTGACACGACTAGTGTTGGCTTGGACGCCTCATCTTCTGATTTTACCTGATTTTTGGAATTGCTGATCCCGAAGGGCATTTTGGGTGTTTGCTAGACTTTTGGAGACAGAGAAAAGGATCATCTTTTTGCACGATAAATAATTGGTACAATTGAGATTGGAACGATCAAAAGTTGCGGAGAACGGAGGTCCTTCAAGAGTGGATGCGATTGAAGATCAACGAAATCCTCTTATTCTTGTAATGTATAAATTAAATGTTGTATCTTATTTGAATAATATGAGTGACTAAACCCCCCAATTCCAGGGGGTGTCCCTGATTTGATCGTGTAATGACTATGAATTTGTAATTCCCTCAATATTATGTTTGTTATTCCATTTCATTGTGCAATATTTTCAACGCTTTCGTTATTAGAAAAATAAGGATTGTTATATGGTTAACAAGTTGCAGGATTGCAATTGTTACGGTTTTTGCACAATGAAAATGTAGTAGATATCATCTAGGACTAGGGATACCCTATGGTTACTGGTTATATCTTGTTATTTCAAAAGGATTTGTTTCATTATAATCACCTAAGGACTTAAAGATTAGAATGAATGACCAAAGGTTTCCCGCTAAGATTTTAGGAGGAAACAATTTTAAGATCTGGTAAGTGCATTTTTGAACTGTTTGAGGAGGTATACATTCAAGGTCATTACAGGAGATAATCATACACCATCCTTGGCATAATTTTATTAATTGTGTAAAAGCTATATTCTGTATTCTATCTAATTCCATTAGAGAGCGGCTTACTACAAACCTTCACTTAATTGTTTTGTTTAATTGGATCACAATTTAAACTCATATTACTACGCAGTCCTCGAGATCGATATTTGGGAAACGTCCTTATTGTTACTACATTGGTAAAATAGCACACTTGGTATTTTCCCAATCAATTCATCATAACAAGAGTTATGTCAGCAGCAGTAGTCACAATAGTAGCATCGTCCGGATTGGCAATAACAACATTGTCTCTCTGAGCTTGAAGATGTTCCAAAATGGTACCCATCTGACCTTGGAGCTGAGCTAAGGCCTCTCTGGTTGCATAACTTTCTTGTTCATATTCATACATGATTCTTGGCTCTAGTGTTATACCGATGTCGAGTCGTCGTCTTTCTGAAGAGGATGAAAAAGGGCGTAAGCATTTTGTTTTTGGATAGAAAAGTGCATATGAATGAACGATGTGTTATGCAAAAAGGTTTTGATTATTATAAAGTTATCTAAGGAATCCTTGAGTATTTATTTGTTGTAAGTAAACATAAAGCATAGGAAATAAAGACATGACATGAAACTGATAATGAAAAGAACCCTTTTATATTCATGATAATGAAACAAAGAGTACAATTATTAAAGATTTTTCCCAAGGGCTACATCAAGTGTGCTAAGAAATAATAACGAAAACCCCCCCAAAGTATATGTGCAACCACTGTATTGACCACCACTATACATCCTTGATGGTATGGCCTGAATCGGTCTACTCAAAAGGTCTTGCAGCAACGACTCCTTCTGATCCAAAAGAACTTGCAGATGACGATTGTTCCTTTCCCAATGTGTAACTTCCTGTTGAAGTTGATCATTATCTTCTCTACTTTGATGCGCTTGATCTTTCAACCTTCAATTCTCCTCAAACCACTTATCGAGTTCTGTTTGGTGCTGAGATAAAGAAGCCTCCAACTGCTTAGTACAAAATTTTCTTCCTTCAACTCCTTCTTGCAACCCTCTAACTGTTCTCAGAGCTTCTTAAGATTGTCTTGGAAACTAATCTCCATCTTGCATGCTTGATTCTAGGTGTTTGTGAGCTATTTCTTCTTGGTGAACAAGCTGTCAATAGTCCCTTTTAAGGCGTCACCTACTTTCCTCATTTTGAGCTGCTCCTCTTAGGCTTCCTCCATTGCTTGGAATGTCATTGTTTTCTTTTGGTTGAGGTTAAGCTCCAAGTCTTCTTTCTCCCTTGTAAGCCTACCAAGATTAGATTATAGGTTATTATTCTCTTTCTCCAAGCTCTTGATAATCTCCTTGAGTCTCCCAGCCTCAGAGGTAGGAACAACTATAAGCACAGGCTGTGGAATGTTCATAGATGGCTCAAACAGAAATGATAACAAAATTTCTCTAACCCTGTCCTTAACCCAATGCGTATAGGCTTCCTTGGTAATTGAATTCTTCTTCCCTAACTCATACCTTCCTTGAAGACGAACCTACCTTCAAGCTATGATGATCTTCCTTAGCAACTTTGGATTGTCAACCCCTTCATACAAAACAAACTCCTTCACATGCTCGAGATTTGGCTCGCACAACAACGGGTAACCCAACTGATGTAATGCCAACCTCGGACTATGGTTAATCCCACCCTTTGTACCTATGAGGGGTACATTGGAGAAATTTCCATAACTAAGGATGACCTTGACATGATCATTAGCTCTAGAGTACCATGGAATATCTTCAGCGGTTAGAGACATGAACCTTTGAGACCATTTTAGATTGTCCTTGTTCTCGAAGAAATACCCTTGTTGGACATGTGAGAAATAAACCACCTATAAAACAGATGAACACACCATACAATAATACCCTTCTTCTTCTGAGTCCTCACATGAATGGAGTAGTAAGTGTCAGTAAGAAGCATAGGAACCAAATTATTGGACAAGAAGATGTGAATATATGCAAGGTCCATAAAGTCTTCCATACTAGGAAACAACACAACCCCATAAATGAGCAAAGCGAAAACAATGTTGAAAGCATTCCAACTCCCAACATCAGCAAAGGCAATGGCCTTCTCTACCAAAAACTTCAGAATAAAACCACGAGTTCCACCCTTGGGCTTAAGGTTGAGCTCTACTTCCTTCTTTTCCAAATGCAAAGCTTAGGTTAAAACACGAGACTTTAGTAGTTCCTTGGTACTGACGAAAGGAACCTGATCCTTAATTCCGACCCCCAAGATATGAGAGTATTCCTTGAACGTCGGAGCCAACTGATAATCCTGAAAAGTGAAACACCTCATGAGAGGGTCATAGAACTGCACCAAAGTATGGACTACTGTAATGTTCACTTCCGTGCTAAGTATACCTATGAGATTCCCATAGGCCTTCTTGAAATCTTCTCTATGATCTAGAACCAAATGATTTCCCAATCCCTTTAAAGCTTTCAATTGGGGTTTTACAAACTTGTAACTGAACACACTTCTTCTACCAGGATTCATGCTATCCCTGAGTACTTGACAACATGCTAGGCTCTTAGATTCCCTGGAAATGCATATACAAAAGGATTATATGATGTAATGATGTTTTATGATATACAATTGATATGCAACAACATATCACATTCTGGAAAAACTGAACATTCTTCCTGATGTCGGTTCAAAGGTTCGATGTCACATGAGAAACAGGGTATGTAAGAGCTTGGTTTTCTGCAAAAACCCAATATCCCACTCACGGGTAGAAACTATTCTTCAACGGGTGATCCCTAAAAGGCTTCCCAGAGTCATGGAGTCAAGTTAAAGTACTCTGCCGTAGTGAATTCTCATAGGATAAAAGTAACCCCAAGTGACTCTAGTCAGAGTGTGGGTCTCATGTCAATCCAACATGCGAAATGCAGGTCAACATGACTATCCATGAGTCTATCCTATGTGCATACTCAAGCTCGGGTGTAGAGCTTCTCTCAAGTAACATCGACCCAACCCAACAACAACAAAACATAAATATGCGGAATGTGTTAGCAAATGAATATCAAAATAATAAAATAAACACAATAAACATCATAATGATAAAAAAAACATGAAAATAAACTTCCAAACAAACAAGAAACAAATAAAACTAGTATCAACTCTCTCAAGCTAAAGGCTAAGTCCCCAACAGAGTCTCCAGTCGAAACCTGACAGAAATGTACCCGATCGTGTTGCACGCTTCAACATACAACAAAGTCGCCACCAAAATTTATTTATCCCAAAAGAGGGAAGGGAAAATATTGATAAAACCAAAGGGGGAACAAAGAAACAGGTAAGGAAATCAATTATGCAAAAGGAAGGTATTAGCACCCTTGCTATCTCCATGTACCTGCAAAATAGAAAATGGGTTAGAAAGAGAGTGCTCGAGGAGAATTGAGGCCCTCATGCCTACGTATTTTCATAGTGAAATGAGAAAGTCAGAGCCTTGTAGTTCATGAAATCAGAGAAGAAAGGGGGGAAAAGAAAGAAAAATACTCGCTAAGGATTCACATCCTCGTGCCTACGTATCCTCATAGTGCAATGAGAAAGCCAGAGCTCCGTAGTTCAGAGGATAAAGACTGAGAAAAGAGATATGATCGGGGGTGGTGTTTAAAGCGAAAATAAAGGAATGGGGTTAAAGGTATGTCCCCAAAGAGGTATATAATCAATTAAGGTGTCAACCTGAATTGTGGTGTCAAAACCTAGAAATGAGGGTTAACCATAAAGGTGTATCCCAAAACAGAAAATGGGGGTTAACCATAGAGGTGTATCCCAAAAAGGAAATGGGGTTAACTGTTAATATGTGTCCCTGAAATATGGTGTGAAAACCAAGGAAATATGGGGGTTAACCATAAAGGTGTGTCCCAAAAAGGAAAGAGGGTTAACCGTAAAGGTGTGTCCATGAACTATGGTGTTAAAACCAAGGAATGATGGGGGTTAACCATAAAAGTGTGTCCTAAAAAGGAAAGGGGGTTAACCGTAAAGGCGTGTCCCTGAATTGTGGTGTAAAAACCAAGGAAAGATGGGGGTTAACCATAAAAGTGTGTCCCAAAAAGGAAATAGGGTTAATCGTAAAGGTGCGACCCTGAATTATGGTGCCAAAACCAAGGAGAGATGGGGGTGGACCATAAAGGTGTGTCCCAAAAAGGAAAAAGGGTTAACCGTAAAGGTATGTCTCTGAAGAGAGTTGTGTTGGTGTTTAAACCAAAAGGAGATATGGGGGTTAACCATAAAGGTGTGTCCCTAAAAGGAAAGAGGGTTAACCGTAAAGGTATATCCCTAAAAGGAAAAGGGGTTAACCGTAAATGTGTGTCCATGAATTGTGGTGTCAAAACCAAAGAAAGATGGGGGTTAACCATGAAGTGTGTCCTAAAAATGAAAGGGGTTTAACCATAAAGGTGTGTCCCAAATGAGAGTTGCATTGGTGTTTAAACCAAAGGGGAGGTAGAAAGAGCCACAAGGCTAGTTGCAGACTTGACAATGAATTGACTGGAATTTCACTAAAGTCTATGAATATAGATGAATACTCTGAGCTACTGGGTCATTTGTCCTATATCCAAAATATTCAGAATGAGGATAAGAATGCTCCCTCTCACCCCTTATCTATTTCTTAAGGATCATGGCATTCAATCCTTGTCAATGACTGACAAGTTATTAAAGTAGGTTCAAAGAGATGATCTATGGAGATGAGGCTGATGACTGATTCCTGACTAGTGCTTGAGGTATTGTACTTGTTGAGAGACTCAAGCTCCAAAGTAACAAATACGAGTCCTATCAAGTGACCAATGGACTTATGGTCACTTAACAAAGACAGAGGGAAAGTATGCAGAGTTATAGGATCTAGTTGATCAAATGGAATTTGATCAAGCTAAATCAGAGGGAATGAGATGGATAGAAAAACACAATCCATGATTATATACAAACTAACCTAGGGTCTCATTGTTAGGTATCCCAAGAGAAAGCCATGTGGGTGCAAAGTGTGTTGAGCCTAGTCTCATTGTTAGGTAGCCTAAGAGAAAGCCATGTGTGCGCTAACCTAAACAGATGAATGATGAGCAGAGACATAAGGAAAATGAAACATAAATAAGATAACAAAGTCATAAGTTTAAGAGTTCAACAATAGGAAAAAGTGAAAAGTCAAAGTGTCCACAAGGTCTATGAGTCCCTTATAACTCCAGATCAAGTAAATGTCCAAGGTCCTAATTCTAAATTCCAAAGTCCAAAGATGAGGGAACCATCACTCCAGGTCAAGCTTAGCTATTAAGGATCAAGTAAGTTTATTTTATCATGTTTTGATTCATTGAGATAGTGTCAACCAGATCAAATACAATATAAGAAGCATAAGATTAATAAGGCAAGATGGTAAATATAATATAAGCAATGTATAAAATAGGATGATGAGTGAGACATAAAAGTAAATTGCATAAAGTAAAGGCATAAAAGTAAATGACTTGAATTTAAATAACAATAAAGTAAAGTCAATGGTTAATGGTGAGAGTTAGTAGTTAATTGATTGTGTCGGGACAATTTAGTGCTATGCTAGGCAATTGTAAGTAGGTTTATGTAGAAACCATACCTATCTGAGGCATGTCAATAATAATTTATGTGTCAGACATGTTAGAGAATTAACATAAGTTAATCTCCTAAAGCATGTGACACAATGGAGAAAAGTAAAATAAGAAGGTAGATGGAGAAAATCAAAGTGAGAACCAACTCAAGTGTTTGACCTAGGATCTACTATCAAGTAAATCAAGGGACACAAACATATGGCTCAATGAGGTATAACCTATAATTGATTCAAAGTGTCAAAAAGGATCCAATGATCATTTATCAACATGTTTGAAACAAAGAAGATTGATTCAACCTCAAGTCCATCTATGGATGACTTGAAATGAAGAAGCATTGATTAACCAAATTAACAACTCAAATCAAAAGCATCAAGTGTATCAAAAGTCAAAGAAAATGGATTTAAAAATGATTAAAAAGGCAATTAAAGAGAAAAATCTCAAACTATGATCAAAATGATTAAAAAATGGTTGCAAAAATTACACAAACTCCCAAATATTATGCATGAATAGATCTCAAAGGTTGGATGCAAAACGGTTTTGGAATGATTGAATAATAAATTATAAAAGAGAAATTAAAAATAAATGAAATAAAAATAAAAATAAATGCAAAAATGATTTAAAAAATTAAGATAAAAAAGAATGTGATGCAAAATATTTTTAAAGACTTTGTATAAAAAAATTGGATCAAAATGAATTAAAATGAGTGAAAAATTAAATTGAAAATAAAAGGCATAAAAGAAAAATAAAATAAAAGGAAATTAAAATTAAATAAGGCGCCAACCACTAGGGAATTCAAAAATATGTGTTGGCGCAATATGATTGACTGACATTTGAATCTTGGCACCAAAGCGTACGCTGATTCACATCATCTTCAACCATGGATTCGATTTCTGCAATTCACGAACTCTTGTTTTTAGCAACACCCAAGCATGACATTAGCTCCGCAACACTTCATCGTTCATGTCTCCCTGCATCAGAGCCATTGATTGGCTATGAGCAGGGGTAATTTATTGAAGAACACGAAGAACCCTAGTTCTTCAAAGTAAAATTAAATGATGAATACACAAGATAAATTTCAGGTAAGTGAGGGTTTTTGATCAGTGGAGTAAGGTGAAGAGTGTGACAACTTATTTGCTCAAGAATTTAACTTGTAACAATCTTTCCAATTGGAGTTTCAAATGTCAACAATGGTGGATTTAGTGATTTAGTTCCAAGGAGTTCCAAGGCAAAGCAATGCTTCAGTTAGTTGGTGAAGAGTGTGACAACTTGTTTGCTCAAGAATTTAACTTGTAACAATCTTTCCAATTGGAGTTTCAAATGTCAACAATGGTGGATTTAGTAATTTGGTTCCAAGGAGTTCCAAGCCAAAGCAATGCTTCAGTTAGCTTCAGAAGGTGCCGATGAGTGATTCTGGGTGGAGATTCGAAGTTAAAAGAGCTTGAACTAAAGAAATGGTTTTTTGAGGTATCGGGCTCAAATGGTTTTAGATTTTCTTTGGCTATCAAAGCTTGCTGATGAAGATAAAATATTCCTCTATTTATATGGAATGTGTTGTTGGGCTCACACATGTGAAATGAATCTGAATTCGTGTGAATGGAGTGGGAAAATCGTGATTTGCAATCCGTGTGAGACACAAAGTTGAAAAGTCTGACTTAGGCATGAAACATGCCCGTTTTAAACTCCATTCTACACATTTTTTCAAGACAAAGAAGTTTGCACATGTGTGGTGGTCCCAGATTGAAGCATGAGTGTTTACAAGTTTCAGGTCATGCATGAAATGCAGAGTCCATGATACCATGTTTGAGCTTAGGCCAAATGAGATTCCCTCGTGCGTTTTGCAATTTTCTTCGTACCAAATGTTTGTCTCATTGCAAAGAATTTTATGCAAAAATAACCAACTCAATAGAAGGTTTGAGTAGAAAATGACAAGTGTGAAAAGTTGAGGTCGTGACATGCTTTCTAGGTCAGGCATTTGGTCAAACAGTCTTGGCAAACTTTGGGCATCTTGAGGTCCCAAGTTCATGACACCATAACTTTTGATTCCTCATAAATTTTGAGCCAAACTTGGGCCAAATGATCTTTGACATAAGCTTAAAAAGATGAAAAAAGGAATGGGATCAAAATAATACTTGAGCTGAAAATGACATGGCTGCCAAGTGGGGGTCATGACAAGGTTTTGACCTAGTTTGTCAACTTAGCCCTTTCCAAGACTTAGGTCCTTAGAGGTTGAATTTATGTTTTAGCCTTGAATCAAAGTTGTAAAGATCTACTTAGGGAAATTTGGCTCAAAGAAGCTTGTCAATTGGTTGAAAGTTGAAGGAGTTATGGGTTTTGAACCAAAAATGAGCCATACTTGCAAATTAGGTCAACCGACCTTATGCAACTTGTGCCAACTTGAAGTTTTCTTGCATCCCAAGCCAAAATTATGATGTAGTGAGCATTCCTTGAAGAAAAATTAATTAATACTTGAATCATCTTGAGGATGACTGGAAAACTGGATGAAATGGCATAGAAATAAACACATGAATCACTTTTGAATCAATAAACCACAACTTGCATCTTCCTTGACCAAAATGACCATTGTTTTGTCTTGATTTGAGGCATGATCACCTACATGAACAATGGAACAAACAAGTACCACTCTTCAATCATGCTTAGTTAGTTAACAAGTAAACAAAAGTGAAAACCCTAATGTTAAGATTAAACCAATAATGTGGCCATGCTTGTGAGCCAATGACCAAATGCAATGGTCATGATGATGCATGATATGATTTCATGTATGCAAATGATGCAAAGAAAAATGTAAGAAAGGGAGTATAAATTTTGGGGTATTACATAGTCAATAAGCTCCTTTTCAAGAAGAGGAGGTTGGAGTCTAGCAGCCAGCTCTCTCCATCGCTGGGCGTAAACCAATTCATTAGTTTTCTGTATAAGGTTCTGAAGTTGGGTCTTATTCACAGCCATATCCATATTGTACTAATAGTGTTTGAGGAATGCCTCAGCGAATTCCTTCCAGGTTTGGATAAACGTATTCTCTAACTGTATATATCACTCCAGCGAAGCCCCGTTGAGATTGTCTTAGAAGAAGTGCATGAGTAGCTTCTCATCATTAGAGTATGCGGCCATTTTCCAACAGTATGCTCTGACGTATGTTCTGGGACAACTGACCCTCTTGTATTTTTCAAAGTCATGGGCTTGGAACTTAGTAAGTATTTGGATTCCTGGTACTAGGCACATCTCAGTAGCATCCATCCCAAAAGCATTGGACTTCTCCATTCCCTTCATCTTTTCCTCTATAGCATGAAACTTCCTTTCTATCTCAACACTTGTTGGTCCAAAAGCATTATAGACCGATTCATCCCATGGGTTGAAGAAAGCATCATTCAGATCATCCACCTCGAGGATAAAAGGATTGACAAAGTGCACAACATTTTGGTTCATTGGACCTCCTCCCAGAGATGGAGGAATGCCCATAGGTGCACCTACATGGATTTATATAGCAGGACCGATAGATGTAGGAGTAGGAGGATTATAAATAACAACAATTCTCTGGTTGGCTTGACAAAGTTCCTCGTTACCCCTAGCAATGGATTCTTGGCCCCTTGCCATAACTTGGATTTTTTCCATCAGTTGCCCTATCTGGGCACGCATGCTGAACATCTCTTCCCTCAATGCGGCCTGATTCTGCTCTAGCTGATTAATGAGTGATCTTTGATTGCTTCAGCAGTTGTATTATTGTTGAGAAGTCAGCTTGCCGATTCTGGATGGAAAAAGGATAAATAGTAAATTTCTTGTTTTGCTTTATGTCATGCAGAATGATGCATGGGAGTGTTTGTATTTTTTATTTTATTTTACAAAGCTCTTTAGTAATCTTGTTATTTATTGCTAAGATTGTTGAACATTTGGAATTGTAATCATAAAAATGAAAAGTACACAAATTAAGGCATGAAGCTCATTTTATTCATCATTTTTTTGAATCAAGTACAAGTACATGAAAGCTAAAGAGACATTCTTCTTTGAATTACAAGGTAACTTTGAAAGTGACTCCTTGAGTCTTACGAAGAGCTTCAACATCGGTAATAACTTTGGCCAGAGTCTTCTTGCAAAGTTTTACGAAGTTGTAGACTTGATGATGAGTGTTCTCTGAACACATGATTAGATCTCCCTCTTTCATCTTGTTGGAGAAATATCGAAGAACGTAGCTGGTCAAGATAACCATGATCACATACTTGTTATTCCATTCTACATAGAGACCTTGTAGGTTCCTAATAATGGCATCCCTTTAAGCCATTGTACCTTCTATTCTTCGATAGGCATCTTCCAAATATTCACAATTGTTTCTCAATTCTTGGTAAGCTTCATCAAAAATCCCAGCCTTCATGTTTTTTATTTGCTCACAAGTTTTTCCTAACTGAAACTTCTCATAAAGGTAGGTGTAGTGGTGCATTCGTGACCATCGAGCTATGGATAAACCCGACGTCAATTGGAAATTTAGAGTCGCCACCGTGCCTTATTTGTTTCCAAAGGAAAAAGGAAAAGTACAAACAAAACCCAAAGATAAAAAGTTTTCAAATAAAAACTAATAAAATGCCATAGATTACAGGTAAGGGGGTTGGTTACACAGAGGGAAGGTACTAGCACCTAAAGTATCCTAGGTACTCCTATGGAGCCCTTTTTTGTGTGCAATTATTTTAGTCAAAATGATGTTTGATATCAATAGAATAGGGGGTGAGAAAAGAATTCATTTATTATATTTTAATGTTTGACAATACCTTCGGTCTTATGCCTACGTACCAACATAAAAATGAGGGATCAAAACCCCATAGTTCGTGGTAAAACTTTGAAAGAATTTGGTGAATTGATTTTAACAAAAGTTTAGAAGAAAAAGGCACAAAGATGGCCAAAGGTTTGAATGGGGTTGTTAGTTCTTTTTTTTGTCTTTTTGAAATTAAAGTCAATATGGTTAAGTTCATTCATAAGTTTGAATAAGAAAAAGTTTGAAAATTCAATGACATAAGGCCAGAGTTTCTAATCATTAAAACATGTATGAATTAAAAAGCGCAGACAAAGAAGATTTTGAAAAGAGGGAGAGATTTTTAAATTAAAGAAGTGGGAGGAGATGAAGGGACTATCCTTGACAAAATATTAAAAGATAAGAGTTGAAAAGATCTGACCAATGAGATGCAATCCACAAGACAAGAATGTCAGATAGAAACCCATTTTCCTTTGGACTTTTGAGCAAGCAACAAGCATAATAAATATCCAAGAAATTAATCATGAAGCCCAAGGCATCAAATAAAGATATCCATAATATCCAAGCAAGCACTCCAATAGCTAGCAGTCTTCACTGTCTTCAAATGTATCATATGAAAATATTCCTTGGCAAATTCTTAAAAACAATCATCAGATATAAATAATAATAACAATATAACAATCAAGCACAGAGACAAAGTGACATGAACCAAGGGAAATCAAGGTTTACATCAGATGAAAGGTACAATCCAGGATAACTCAGTCTCAGATAGTGGCATTGGCCAAGTCCTGAAAGCATAGGGAAGTTGCATACTCTAAGTCCAAAAATTCAGATCAAGTCCAACAGTCCACCAACATATTTTTTAAAGTTTTTATTTCTATTAGGTATTTTAAGGTCCTAATACCATAAACATAATAAAATCACAAGCACACAATATATACAACCACAAGATATAGCTCAAGTGAGCAAAAATGAAAATGATTGAAACATAAACATCTTGCATGAAATGTAAATGGAAATGAATGATAAATGTACTGAAATTTAAATTGCATTAAATAAATGACTTGAAAGTAAAACAATATTAATAAGAGGTTAGACAAATGTTAGTGAATGGTTTAGTTGTTTAAGTCATTCTTTGGAAAACACTCAATCATCTATTCACAAGTATGAATACATGAACTGTAGCGGGGTATTCGTTACCATTAGAGATATTGACTAAATCCAAGGTAAATCATACAAGTCGAGTCGCCACCGCACTTCTATTTATCCAAAGGAATGGTTAGAAAGCGAACAAAAACCTAAAAGTTTTAACAAAAAACTAGTAAAAGAGAAACAAAGATCTGGGTAAGGGAGTTGGTTATGTAATGGGAAGGTGTTAGGCACCCAAAACATCCTAGGTACTCCTAGGGAGCCATTTTCACACTTGTTGCAAGGTTGTTATTTTTGTGAAAGTTTATTTGTGCAAACATGATTAAAGAGATGAGAGGAGAATATACAAGTTATTTACATTTTATGTTTGGATGGATAAACCCATTGCCTACGTACCATCTTAAAGAAGATTAGGATCAAAACCCCGTATTTCGGGGTAAGAATCTCAAAATGAGTTAGTGAATTGATTGGTCCAAAAGCCTTAAGGTCTTTTGTTATCAAAGGGAGAAAACTCAACCTAAAACCACAAATCCACCATGTGAGGATAGCTTCAACATGCTATTGAGGGGTTAACCCTATAATAAGCATGGAAGACTCATTGTCCATCACTAAGGATATAGGTGAGTATTACATCTACCACAAGGATAACTCAAACCTAATAGCTAAAGGTTATGAAATATTTGATTAAGGAAGTGGCCATTGGAACCATAAAAAACATTTGAATGGGTTATATTTACCAATTAGAAGTATATACAAAAATGGTCAAAGTTGACTTAAAAGTTCAATTCAAAATAAGTGTTATGAAAAGAAAGTTTGGAAATCAAAAGCATAAGGCTTAGGTTTCTAATGTTGAAAACAAGTGTTAAATGTTTTCACAAAAGGTTTTGGCTTGGGTTAGAGTGGAGGGAAGAAAAAGAAAGGCTAAAGTCCTTAGTAAAGGAAAAAGGTGAGGGATAAAGAAATAAAACCACAATGGAGTTCCTCTCTTGAGATCATATTGATGATCCAAGTAGCTCCCATCCTTTGGAATAAGCAATCATACAAAGCATAAACTCAAGCAATCATCAATCAAGGTGAACTTGGAAAAAACTTCTCAATGCATCTTGGATCTCTCTCTCTTGGGAGCTCATGGTAATGGTTCTTCAATTAAGCTCAAGTGGGAACCCCTAGCACAAGAACATACACATCAAAGAGTTTTATGAAACAAATCAAGAATGGACAAGAGTGAGTTTAGAGGCTTGGCCCATATTCATCATTAAGATCCTTTTGCTCCAATTTTGCATAGGGAATATCCTAGAAACTAAGTCCACTTCTCCATTCTTTGCATAGGGAAAAATCCTAAGATCTAAGTCCACTTCTTTGCATTTGGTCCACAACAATCAAAACAAAAACACAAGCACAATAGTACATACACAATTATGTGCTCAAGTGAGCAAAAGGCAAATGGCATTAACATAAACATGTGCTCAAGTGAGAAAAGAGAAAAGCAAATGGATAATATGTGCAAGAATAGTAAATTGCATAAAAGTAAAGAGTAAAAAGTAAATGTTAATTATTAATGGTTAGTGTTAGTGGTTAGTGTGCCATAAGGCAAATTTAGCGCTATGTTAAGCAATCGTAATTGGACTTATGTAGAAGTCGCAACTATCTGAGGTCGGTCAATAATAATGTAGGCAACAACACAAGTTAGAAGTCTTGATTAGTGAACCAAGTTCCAACAACTTGCCATGCCAAAAAAGAAAAAGAGAATTGATCTTGTATTGGTTTAAGCCTTTTGCATGATTTAGAAAACAACCTATCCTTAATGCAAAGCCATTCACTTGATCAATTGATCAGGATGAATTAGATTTGAATCAAGGAAGATTAAGTCTCCTTAATCAATACCAACTTATCAACCTTCAACTCATTGATCAAAAAGAAAGAAGAAGAAGAAGGAGATGAATAATAGATAAGGAGATGGAAATATCAAAATGCATAAGATGAAATAAGATGTACCAATCCATATGTATTGACCAAATGACATTTAAAGTCAAAGTCAAACAATAAGAAATCAGAAATGGGATGAAGATTGGAGATCAAACAAATAGCATAATATTTTTGGTATTTTCAATATTAAAATAAACTTGAATTAAAAAATAAAAGAAAGGTCAAACTTCAAAATCACTTCAAATCAACCTTAAAAGGTCCAAGTGATTTATCCCAAGTTCAACAAGGTCAAACTAAGTTTGACAAAAAATTTCAGCATTTTTAAAAGTCAGAAACTATTTTTAATCAATTAAAAATGAATAAAAAATAACCTAATTGAACTAAAATCTCAAATAAATCTCCAATCAATTAAAAAATTGATGAGAATATTTTTCATAGATCCATCATCATTCAAATAGGTTAGGAAAATATTTTTGTATTTTTTGAATATCAAAAACTATTTAAAATGAATTAAAAATAACCAGAAAAGAGAAAATTCAGAAAAAATATCAAATGACAAAATAAAAAATATTAAAAAACAGAAATAGAAACTAGAAATTATTTGGAGAAGAATGCAATTGGTCCCATAATTTTTGGGGGAATAATAAAAGAGATATGAATTTTTGAAATAAAAGGAAATAAAGAAAAATAAAATCAGAAAATCAAAAATGCCAAAAATCCAGAGGCGTCAGATCTGGATTCATTAATTGACGTGGCATATCTGAAGGCAGGGAGACGCGCGCGCATGGTGTACTTGAGTCAACAGCATCACACATAGCCTCTAAAAAAGTTATAACATTGGATGCATGAGATTCAATCTGGAAACAGGAATGGACGCTCCTGATTGAATCTGGAGACCAGACGGTGGCCAGCGCCACCGTCTTCTCCGGCCAACCTCCGGCCATGTCCAAAATTTGCAGAGCTTCAAATGGAAACCAAAACGCACGATCCATACATCTTTGGAAAGCTGGGATGATGTACATCATCCCTGTGCCACTCAATTCCACTCTAGATCTCTATATTGAGAGAAATCAAAGATGGAAGTTTTATGGTGTTCATCATGAACTTAATGGATTTCAAAAATTAAATGCACAGTCATGATGCCTCTATTGAGAGGACTTCAGCCAACACAAGATCCAAGCAAATAGGTCAATATATGATGAGTTTCGAAGAAAATACCAGTTGAAGAACAAACTTGAATTCTAGAGATTTGAGCTTGATTCCTTGCTTTCTTTATCAAAACCGAAGATCAATGGAGTAAAGGATGAAGGTCTAGAAGCTTTAGATCCAAGGATTCAACCAGATGTAGTTGAATTTTGGATCTGAAAAAAATGAAGAAAAGTGAAATAGCTTCTTTGGTGAGGTTGGGGAATCACTTCAGCAGGGTTTCAGGCGCCTTTAGGTTGGTTTATGATGGAGGTATGCACCTCTATTTATAGCAAAACCTGATGCAAGCAAGGTGAATTTCGTGTGCATGAAAGTTGAAGGCCTCCATGCATGGGCCTGTACAGGCGCATGGAGGGACCAAAAGCTAATGAAAAGGGATGCTGAAATGATTTGGAGAAGGTTTGGACGTGTGGTTTGCACTCCAATTGCTTGCATATGAAGTTTCACCATGTTATGCATAATTGAACCAAAAACTTCCCCTCTTTGAAAATACCAATTGCCAAATCCAAATATGATCATGTGACTAATGTTTGGAAAGGTTTTGATGTAAGGAACAATTGTTATGTTGGGCAAAAATCCATTTGAGGTGTGGAAATTGGTGAAATTGGAGTTTAAAGTGCAAGGTGCAAAACATGTAAAGGCAAAGTTTCTAAATTTGGCCAATGTTCAAGCCCTTCTATTTTGATGATGCAAGCCTCAAATGAAAAAACCTCCAACATCAAAGTTGTATATCTTTTAAATACAATCAAAATAGACCTAAATTTTGCACCCTTTGAAGTTTTGATGAAAGACTTATGGGCACGTGAAGTTGAACTTTTTTGCCTTTCAATGCATTTGGTCCAAAGTGACCTATAATGTCTTGCATTATCACATGTATTTCCTTTGAGATTTTGAAATTTTGTTCAACATAACATTTGAATTAGACATCTTAATCTTTCCAATTCATTTGATCCCACCTCAAAATCATAAAAATGAATGAGTTATGTCCTTGGGAAGGTGACCTAGAATTAGGGTTTCAGTCAAAATGACCTATAATGTCTTGGAATGGGAGATGATCTTCCAAGCTTCAAACCAATTTTTGATGAACATGAAAGTTGTTAATATTGTCCTTAAGAACATTTTTTATTTTGGGATCATCTCCATTTGACCAACACATAAAAAGCTAGGTCTCAGTGCATTTCAAAATAGCTAGATGAATTGATTGATCAACTTCTCAAGTCCATAACTCATATCTTGATGAATTGATGGTTGAGGACACTCAAATAAGTTTAAATATGCATTAAATGAAGAATTAAAGAACTTCCCTTGATTGTATTTGACCATGGGCTGAGGTTGCTTCAAGAGGAAGGCATTGTGGTGCACAGATGAATTAGGGTTTCTCTGAGGGTCAAACCTCAAACCCTTTGACTTGCTTTGATCAAAATGATGAATTAAGATGCTAGGGAGGCATATTTGATGTATGAGAGCTTTGGGAACCATTACCATGCTTGCTATCATCTTCTCTTGGCCATATCTCTGCACAAAGGATCTCCTTGAAGCTTTGGACCTTGTGATTGCTCAGGCTACAAACAAAAGATGTTAGTGACATATTTTTGTACTTTTGTTTAGTAGACAAAATAAGAAAAGCAATAATATACAATTCAAGCATGCTTGGTGATCTCAAACCACTCTCAAGAAGTCTCACCCAAAGGTAAGGGAACCAAGATGCTAATGATCCTTGAGGTAATGCAAATGCAATGTTATGATGCCATGAGGGATCTTAGGGACAAAATTAGGGTCTTACAGATGCCCCTATTTAAGGTCATTATATCTGGAGAAGTGAAGGTTAAAATCTTCGTCTCGACGGGGTAGAATGGGCTTAAATAATAACAAAGAGACGAATTTTGGTCCATAAGAGACCTCATGATGCGACTGTTATGCATGCAAACGGTAATACTCTACGGGGATATGTGTCCACAAAGGAAAAGATCAGGAACAATTGAAAATCCACTAGAGTAACACACTCATAAATGGAGCAGAGACTCTACCGGGGAGTAAAAGGATAGAAATGCGTGAGCAGGTCACGACTTAAAACTTGTCGAGAGACATAGAGAGAATCCATGAAATAAATCAATGGAAGGACTCGAGCTGACTCGAAGATGCATGTATTGGGGAATATGCCAATACAGCAAAATTATCCGCAACGGATACTTCGGATAAAAATCCGAACTCGGATGGGGAACACAAATGAGGTATTACCGGTTACTAGGTAATAAGCTCAAAAAGAGATCATGTGATCCCACCGGTATAAGGGTGAGGGAAAACATGCTCCGGGAGAATGAATATCTAAGATCGGTACAAGGGTGAGAGATATCAATCAACCAAATCATCTGAGGAAGACCTAAAAGGTATATTTCAACTCAGGAAAATCTGACTCCACAGGGGACAAAAGTCATAATAGGGAGCAGAAGGAGGGAACATCAGGGATGCCGGTTACTGGGCATATAATAGGTGACCAACCAAAGCGTGAATTGGGGAATATTCCAAAACACGGAAAAAAGCAAACTCGATTATGGGATGGACATTCGATTCCAAAGCAGGGATACGAATCTTACTCGACTGGGGAAGAACAAAAGGCTTCGACCAAAGAGTGCATGAGATATATTATCTATTATCGTCAGAATGTAGATAATACACTCGCATGGAAGATTATCCACAACCGGTTACTGGGTTAATAAAGGATAAATCGACCGAGAGAGAACGTCATCGGGATACCGAGACTAGGTATGTAATGATGACCACTCAAGGGGAGCAACAAACATTACCGACAACCGGTATATGAAAGATGGCTGGTGTAACACCTCAAAATTTGCCCTCCTCTTCTTGAGACTAGTTTGACACATTGCATTTCATATTTTAGAGCATTAGGCATTGCATTTTTGCATCTCATATGAAAATGAGAAGGTCATCTTCCAAAGTCTTTTCAAAAGATGGAGAAGTTACATGATTCAAGCCTGAGGGTCTCTATGAATTGATTATCAACCATCTGAGGGTTTGCATTTCATTAGGGTTTCTTGATTCTTCAAAGGTCTTAAGCATCATCTTGTTTGCAAGGATATATCACCATCATCATGGTTCTATCATCATCAAGACATTTCAAGGTCATCTGAGGACCAAAAGTCAATTGTGCAGTCAACTGAGGGCTATGAGGTGGGGAAATGAGTTGAGACACCTCAATCATGTTCAAATGGGGTCCATTCATCATTCTAAACATCCATCTTGAATATTTAAAGGTCATGGCAAAAGTTACTAAAAATGGAAAGTGACCTATAATTCAAAGTTTCCAAATTTGGCAAGTTTTTGGTCCACATGCAACTTAACTTTTCAATATCAAAGGGGTTTCAAATGAATTTTTGGTAAACATGAAAATTGTAGATATTTGTCTCCCCTTTCCAAAAAGCCCTAATTCATGTCTATATGAGGATTCGTTGAGGAGTTATGGTCATTTGGTCACAAAGTGTGCATGGAAATTCAAAATGGCATAACTTTTGATACAATGCTCCAAATTGGTTCATTCTTTTTGCAAAATGCTTCTCATGTTCAAGACATCTCAAAATGAGCTTTTCCATGCATAGGAAAAGTGTGTATGCTCATTATTTCATACATGTTCAAATTAAAGTGAATCTTCACCATTCATTTTTGGCTTAGGATGCAAGCAAAATAACACTTCAATCTTGACCCTTGGATGTCCATAACTGAATTGGAAGCTTTGCATGGGATATCACACGTGTATTATGGGCATGTGAGCTCATTTTGCATTTTTTCAAATTGCTTCATATCTCACTAATCATGATTAACCAATGGAAAAGAGGATTTTCAGTGTGATTAGCATGAAGTATAAATACCAAAACCCTAATCATAACTGCCATAACAAACTTTTCAGATCTAGAAATCAAGAACTCTCTCAAATTTTCTCTCTCTTCGAATTTGCAATTTCTCCACATAAACCTCAAATATTCTTGCATATTCTTGATCCTCATGCTTCACTGATCAAGAATCATCTACTGTTTGGAGCAATTCATCAAGGAATCGAGCAGTGCAAGAGCATGAACATGGCGATGGAATGTGGAAATTGAAGTAGATTCCAGAGGTTTCAACCATTTCTTCTTGCATAAAGCTTCAAAGGAAGTGCAGTGGAAGTGATATGGAGCTTTTGAGCTTGTGAGAACGCGTGTACAGCAACCTCCATTTCCAGGTGATGCAATTTTTGATCTCTTCTTTTGCTGATTTTTTATCATAGACTTGTAGATCGTGTTGAGTAGAGCATGTACATATGATTAGAATTGAGTTTGGCTGAGAATTGAGGATGTAGTGTTGAATAGAAGTTTGGATCTCGAATCTTATTCACTTCGATCTGCAAAACCTAGAGAGATTTAGGAGAAACCAATAGCATATTTGGAATCCTCGATGAAAGATGAATCGAATGATATAAGTTTGAGGAATTTCTAGAAAAATGCATGGCGGCGGCGCCGCGTGAGTCGTCGGAGAAGACGACCGGAGCTGTAGCTCCGGCGTCTGTAAGATTTCTAGGGTTTGCTTACATGTGCTCCATGTGTGCGCTGCGTGGACAATTGATTGGATGAGGTTCATTGACCAAGGCCACGCGTATGCTTTGAACGATGATTAGGATGCTGAGTGGATTAAGTGAAACGGTGTGTTTCACGTTTCAAATCTGGACCATGGATCTTGATGCGCGCCATATCTGATGGCTGTGGTTATTTCTGAGTTTATTTGAATTAATTTGTTTCCCTCCATTTCCATGTTATTTTTCAATTATTTTGTTCATTTTAGGAAATTCATAAAAAATGCAAAAATGATCCAAATGAGTCCCAATTTTTTTCATGGTTTTCTATGGATGTCTACTTTTTTATGGTGCTGAATTCACGAATTGTTGATGTCTGGATTTTTATGTGGAAATTTTTGAATTGATGTCGTGCCACTTTGACTTATTGCATTCCATGCATTGTGAAATTCTCATTGTTGAGCCATTTGATCCAATTTTTTGCATGCATGACATTCATATATGATGTGAATTTTTGGTCACTGGTTTGGAATTTTTCTCATATGTTATCATCACTTTTGACACATAGGGAAAAATGTGACAATTTGTGTCACATTTTTGACATTGGATTGGTGCATTTTTGTTCACATAGCATGTGCATCCTTCTAGACTTGATTTTTTTCATATTGAATATTCATGGCACGAGAAACTTGTACAAAAAATCTCAAAGTCATTGCATGCATTTCTGATTTGATATGAATTTTCTAAGTTGGAAGTTCATTTTGTGCACATTTTTGGTCATTGCATTACGTAGACCAGTTGAGATACTTGCTTATGGATTTGATGCTTGTCCTTTTGAGGACATTAGATGGAGTGTTTGAATGTGTAATATGTAGAAGGATGGGTTCTGTTTTGGTCATTTGATTTGGTTTTGAATCTAGTCTTTGTACTAGGGTTTTGTACATAAACTAACTGTGCTTTTTGTTTCAGGTTTGGATACTCATCATTGTTGGATGGATTTGTTCTCACTTTGTGAGATACAAAATGAATTGAGTTCTGACTTATTTTTGTTTTGTAGGGTTTTAAGTGATGTGGTGAGCTCATGAGTTCGTTTGAGTGCTAGGGCACTTATGCATTGAATTGTGTAACTGTTGGAGAGTTGCACTGCTTGTTTTCTGGTTTAATGACTGAAGTACTAACTGTTTAGTCTTTGTACAGGTACCTTAGTTGCTTGCTTGCTTTAGCTCTTGCTTGAGCTTTGGATTATGGTTGACACACCACTCAGGTAGTTAGCTTCTTAATTCATGTAGTCTGAAGTCCTGTCACCTTTTTGGCAGGCATTTTGTTGGCAAGTCCTCCTTCAAAGGCTCTGTTTGTGTTTGTTTAAAATTGTGCCAAAGACCTCCAAGGAGAGGCATGTGTTATGTGATAAGACCTCCAAGAGTAGAGGCAATTGACGGATAAAAGGGATTAGCAGTTGTAGCGGTGTATTCGTCACTTTATGATTTATTGGTTAAACTAAAAGCAAAGCATACAAGGAATCGAGTCGCCACCGCACTTTTATTTATCCAAAGGAATGGCTAAAAGGTGAACAAAAGCCTAAGAAGTTTTACACATAGAAAACTAATGAAAAGATCAGAGAATCTGGGTAAGGGGTAAATTACGCAATGGGAAGGTATTAGGCACCCAAAACGTCCTAGGTACTCCTAGGGAACCCTTTTCACACTTGTTGAAATGAAATGTTATTTGTTATGAAAATGTTTATTGTGCAAACATGAATGAAGGGATGAGAAAAGAATACACAAGTTATTATTTTTGTGTTTGAACGGATGAACCCGTTGCCTACGTACCTTTCCATGAAAGGTAAAGGATCAAAACGCCGTAGTTCGGCTAAAAGATTTCCAAAAAGTGAGTGGATTGATTTTAAAACACAAGCCCTAAGGTCTTACGTTATCCACGGGAGAAAACTCAACCTTATACAAACAACAAGTCCACCATGTGAGAAAAGCTTCAACTTGCTAATGAGGGGTTAACCCTATAATAAGCAAGGAAGTCTTACAATTCAATCACTAAGGACAAAAGGTGAGATTAACATCAACCAACTAGGATAAATCAAACCTATGGCTAATGTATGAAAACTTAGCAAGAATGGACAACGCCACAAAACAATTGAATGAGTGAAGTTAATCAATTAGAATTTATTCACAAAAGATGGTCAAAGTATGATTAGAATTCAATTCAAGGAAGAAGTATTATCAAAAGTGAAGTTTAAAAATCAAGGACTTAAGGTCCAGGTTTCTAATTTGAAAAGACATGAAGATGTTTGCATAATATTTATTTCAAGTTTTAAAATTCAACAAGTGACAAGGGGCTTAGAACAAAAAGGGTATGGATGAAGGAGAGTAAAACTTCTTAGAGGTTCACCTCTTGAGATCATATGTAGATGATCCAAGTGATTCCTTTGGAATAGGCAATGAGTAATAACAAATAAACAAGCAAATGGATACCGGATGCCACTCAATGGACTTACACCAATCTCACAAACCAAGGTGGATACCGGATACCAATCAATGGATTTACACCAATCTCCTAAAACAAACATGGATATCAGATGCCAATCAATGGACTTATACTAATCTCCCAAAGCAAAACAAAATAAAAGGGTGGATACCGGATGCCAATCAACTGGACTTATACCAATCTCCAAAGAACCAAGACAAACAAGGATACCAGATGCCAATATATGGACTTACTCCAATCTCCCAAGGCAAAATAAAACATGGATATCAGATGCCAATCTATCTGGACTTATTCCAATCTCCAAAGGATGATCATAGGAATACAAATGCCAACAAACATGGACTTACAATTGAATCCTCACATACAACAAACAAACAAAAGCAATAAGCAAAGAGGACATAAGTTGCCAATAAATGGTCTTACACTCAATCCCTTCCAAATCATAGGAACAATGGCCAACATATGGACTTACAATTGTCCTCAATGGACCAACAAAGATGTCACAAAGATATGAACAATGATCATGCAATGATGTTCAATTAATGATGATAAATGTACAAAGGCACACAAGCAGACATGTATAGATGAATCAAGCAATCAATCAAGCAAGTCAAATAGCACACACTATACACAAGCAATTAGGCTCAAACAAGGTTAGACTTTACAGTCAACTGGAATGGGGTAAGTGGTGCTCTTAACCTTAACATTGAGAGTTAAGGTGAAGCAGATGAGAAGGAGATGAGGGGTGTGCCTCATGGCTCTTATCCCTGGTCAGGGAGAGCTTTGAATAATAGAAAGTGTGGGAGTTCAGAAAGTTGGAACTCTCTTCACAAATAAATGACTCATTAGATCTTGGGTTAATATCCACAATGCATCAACATGTTATGTGAAGCAATTTTCAAAAGCCAAGCGCGCCAAGGATACAACACGGTCGTTTCACTTAAACCCTAAATCCAACGTGCATGCATGCAAGCGAAAATCCGCAGGTAATGTTAATGAACACGCATCAAAATCCGCAGGAACCAGTATGAAGGCTGTAGGAAATTTCGCAGGAAAAATGCAGTAAGCCATGAACACGATGAAGATCTTCAAGATCTTCATCAAATTTTCCAGAAAATTTTCAAAATCTCCAGAAATGAAAAACACGCATAGCATTGTAAAGATCAATCATCAGGCAACAAGAATCAACAATAATTCCATCAAAAACACATCATACATGCACGGATCGAGTGAAACAAGAATCACCATCAAAAGTTCAAACTAACATATCTCACTCAATTTGGCACGGATTTCAGTGATTCAAAGCCTAACATCATCAGCATTCAAAGATCTATCACATTAGCACAATAATTTCGAGAATTAGAGAGGTTGAATTTGTAACCTCTTGGAGAGCAGAATCGAATTTGGTGTTGTCCAAGCCTTGTAGTGCTCAAAATCTCCTCTAGGATGCTTGTGAAGATGAATGGAAGGAAGATCACAGCTCAATTGCACGTGTTTCAACAGAATTTTTGATTTGCCGTAGATGCATCAAGCTTCATGAATGCTTCCATCTTGCACGAATTCCACTGTTTCTATGGAGGATCCTGCTCAAGATCAACTCAACAACAAGTATTAAGCAAGAAATTGGAATGGAAATGAAGAAAATGGAAGAAAATTTTAGAGAGCAATTTTGTATTCTAGATCTAGATCTTGAAAAAGTGAAGTGTTGTTAGCAGAATTCTGTTAGGATTTATGTTATATACTTCCTCTTAATCCAATCCCTAATCATGTTTAAGCTCATGGCAATTGGAATTAGCAAAAATGAAGGTGTAAGTGCAAATTAGCAAGTTCACCTTATGCATGATGTGCATGATGAACAGTGCACGTGATTATGGTTCAATTTCACTTAAAAATGTATTTTGGAGCTATTGGCAATGATAGAATGCTCACACAATTGGCCAATTTTAAATTTTGAAAATTCCCTCCAAAAAACAAGTGAAATATGAAATGATCATGTGATGATAATTGATGAAATGTAATGCATGGTTTGGATAGTAGAAGTCAAGAGAGGAATTTAGCAAAAAGAACCACTTCATTTGGCCATTTGGTTGAGAAGTTATGCATGTTTGAAGCTCCATGTACACCTTGCCATGTTTTGATCATAATTCCTTAACCACACATGAGAAATGGATGATCTTGGACTTTTTGGAAATGGGAGAGAAAGATCTACAACTTTCATGTTCAATAAAATTTCATTTGAAGCTTTCTTGATGATGTAATTTGAAGTTGAAGTTAGGTTAAAACCTTTCCATTTTTGGCAACTTTGAATTATAGGTCACTTTCTATTTTTGGAAAGTTTTGACCTGACTTTATTTTCTTCAATGTTGATGTTTGAAATGTCAAATGAGACTTGTTTGAACATGAATGAAGTATTTCTAATCACTTCCCACCTCCAAATCCAACAGTTGACTGGGCAGTTGACTTGTGTTGATTTTTTAGGGTTTCAGTTGACCTGGCTATGCTCTGATAAAATTCAAGCCTCTACCACTTGAGATCTTGATTCAAAATGATATCATGGCTCATATGAACTCTTGTGAATGATCATGGTGCCCAAATTCTCAAGAATGGCCACCATCTATTGCTCAATGAATGCCTTTGACTGTCTTGACCTAAGGTTGCTTCATCTGCAAGGCAAAGGTTAAATGACATATTTTTGTACTTTTGGTTAGTGGTAAAGAGAAAAGCAATGATATACATATGCAAAACATGCTTGATGATCAAGAATCACTCTCAGAAGAAAACCCACCCATAGGGAAGGAAGCAAGGTGCACAATGATCCTTGAGGCAATGGAATGTCATTATATGATGCCATGAGGGATCTTAGGGACAAAATTAGGGTCTTACAGCAGCCAATCCCTCGTTATTCAGTGTGTCGTTCTTTATGCTCACACTACGTGCTGATGCTTCTGAACATGTACCCCAGATCTTTTGTCCAGAGTCTGTCAAGTGGAAAAGGATCCCACTTTCTGGATCCCCACGCTTTCTGTGTCATGAGCTCACCCTGGCCAGGGTTAAGAGCATGAGGTCTCATCCTCATTCAGACTTTGATCAGCTTCACCCTAACGTTCAATGTTAGTGGTTAAGAGCTACAGATTACCCCTTACAGTTGGCTTGTTTGTCGAGGTTGATATGACCCCTCTTGACTAAAGCCCACACATTGTTTGAGCCTCTTGTATGGATATAGTGTGTGATGTTTGTTCACTTGTGTTGATGTTTATTTTGTAAGTTGTAAATGCGCCTAAGAGGGGGGGTGAATTAGGTGATAAAAAAAATTCTTCGATCTAGTTTCCGGTTTTTGGTTATTTGTGTTTAAGTGCGGAAAAATAAAATGCGGAAA
Organism: Lathyrus oleraceus; assembly: GCF_024323335.1. Lineage (NCBI taxonomy): Eukaryota > Viridiplantae > Streptophyta > Magnoliopsida > Fabales > Fabaceae > Lathyrus > Lathyrus oleraceus. Next base: position 43,975,108 of record NC_066581.1, read on the forward strand.
GTAAAAGACACCGGAAATTATAGTGGTTCCCTTCACAATCCGAAGGTACATCCACTCCCCTTTCACACGAAAGAGATTTCACTATAGTTAGAAATGGTACAGCCTATTCACACAAATGGTGATGCCTACTATCTAACCTATAGACAAACAAGTGTATGAAGAACAATCCTCTTCAACACCAACCCTTGTGTCCAACAATCCTGGATCACAAGTCAAACAGAAATAATTTCTATGAATGATTTTAACAAAGATGTAATAGTATCAATCTTCTCTTGATTGATCTTCTCCTTAGACAAATAAGTCACTCAAAAGATAATATGCAAGTGTTCAACAATAGAATGAGATGACAATTTTTATTATGAACACTTTCAAAAATTATTTAAGAAAAGAATATGAGAGAGTGACTATTTGAAGTTTGTATGAAAATTCTTGGAGGTGAAAATTCATTTTGAAAATTTAATAATTTATATTGCCAAAATACCTTTTGAAAGAGGTATCATTTCTCTCATGAACTTTGATGAAAAGATATAATTTTTCAAAAACATTTCTGCTGCAACGAACAGTGTTAACCAGTTAACCATATGGGTTAACCGGTTAACGCATACAAACGTTAACTGAGAATTTGAAAAATTGGGCTGTTAACCGGTTAACCCATATGGTTAACCGGTTAACACTGTTGAAATGCAGAAAAATACTTAAAAATAAATGTGTCTTGCATTTCAAGGTGTTAACAAATGGTTATGTTAAAAGATGCAAATGCAGATCATGATTGTTGAACACTTGTATACTAATCTAAGAGTGAGTTAGATATACCTAAGAAGTGAATCAACAATCTTGCAAATGGTTGACTTGAAAATGAAGCTTGATCAAAATGCATATGCGGCTTTGAATACATGATGCTTGAAATAACTTTGTAGCTCTTCTCTTTTTGCATTGATGCATGTTGTCTTCATCAAAATACTTCTTGGATTGAAGCTTGCTTCTACAATCTCCCCCTTTTTGATGATGACAACCACTTTGAGATAGATGCTTGAGAGTGAAGTTTCTCTAAGTTGATTCTCCCCCTAAGTTTAAGAACTCCCCCTAAATGAGAGGCATACGACAATTCTGCAGAGAGAAACAATTAGAGAAACAAGTTTTCTCCCCCTTTGGCATTAGCAAAAAGGAAGAGACTTATGAAAAAGGAAAAGTATACAAGCATACACATATATCAGATAAACATTGAATCACATATTATGACAGAATAAAAATGGATTAAAAGTTAAGTAAGCATAAATAGCATAAACATAGTTTAACAACAAAAAACAATAGAACAACATATAACAGAAACATAGAAAAAAAACATAGTGCTTTATTCTTCTTCCGAACCGGCCTCATCCTCCTCGCCATCCGCTTCACTACCGTCTTCACCTTCATCATCTTCTACGGGAAGGTTGCGGGAACTCAACACAAGGTTCCGAAGACTCTTGATAGCGCGAGTGGTTTCACGGTGGTGGCTCATCATGGTGGTATAGAGAAACTCATTTGTAATGCCACCTTCCGGAATAGGGAAATTTGAAGAGGAGGACCCATCATCATACTTGTAGGAGCCGTCATTGCTTTGAATAATTCCGGTATTTTTCATGATGGTAACGCCGTTGATTTCATTGGCGGTAGTGGTCATAGCCAAAAACGGTTCTCTCCCGATTTCCATGTCTGTGAGTTCCAAAATCCTTGAGATAAGGCGACCGTATGGCAGCCTTGTTTTGAGAGAAAGTTGCTGTCTCAGATGATACATCATAGTGGGCAGCCAATTAACTCGGATTTTGTTCTTCACCGCAAATAAGACTTGCATTTCCAAATCATTGATTTGAGACAGGTTTGAATCCTTGGGCAGCAAGACATGGCAGATAACATAATGCAGCATACGATCATCAACCAACAGGTTCTTAGCATAACAGAGTATGCGAGAAGTGCGCTGTCCCGACACAACAACCTCCCTGGGAAATCTACAGATAGAGTAGTAGTATTCCATCTTATCATACTGAGCCCATTGTCCTTCATCATGATTAACACCTTTCCGAAGGAAAAAACCTGAATATGGAATCTTAAGAGACGCAGCCAACGTCCTTAGGTCTGTAACAATTTCACAGTCCCTTATAGTTGCAGACAGCATATGTTGTTCATCATCATTCAGATTTAAAGTAAAATGGTTCAGAAAAGATTTTACCAAATCAGTGTAAATTTTCCCATTATCAGTGATGAACGCATGCAATCCTTGATATCTCAACAACTCAGGGAAAGAGAAAGTAGTGAAGGATTTGAGATTCACATACTTACCCTTAAGCAGATGTCTAACCCTGACTTTGAAATCCATTCTCCTTTTCTTGGCGGTTTCCATTTTCAACTCTTCCTCTTCACTGCTAGATGATGATACAGGAGCCTTTCCCATTCTTGGTGGAGCCATGAAGAAGATGAAGATTCTAGGGTTTAGAGATGGATTTTTCGGAAAAGGGTTTGAGAGTTATGAAAGTTGAATGTAAAGAGATGAAGGGTTTATGGTGAATAATGAGGGAGGAGAGAGTTATGAGGAGTAGGTGAAAGAGTAAAGCACATGCAATGAACATAAACCCACATAAAAAAATAAAACAATTAATTTAAAAGTTCTGTATTTTAAAAGCGAAAACAGAGTTGCTGTTGGGAGGTGTTAACCGGTTAACCTATACCGTTAACCGGTTAACGGACTGAAATTTTTCAAAAATAAAAGAAAAACAGCAGCTCCGTTTTGAAGAACCGGGAAAAGATTTTTAAAATTTTTTTACACAAAGTATTAGCACTTATCAATACGCAACTTTTGATTTAAAAGTATTTTAAAACGGATGATATTTGGACATGCGAAAGTAAGAAAAACGGAAAACGGCGAAAAAGAAGTGCTAGCATTGCATAACATAAAAACTGAAAGTAAACACATTTTTAGCCACTATACCACATAACAAGTAATGTGAAGACAAGGTTAGATGTCACCTTCATTGAGAATACCAAGTTCTCGCCGAATCTTGAAGAATTGCTCTTTAGCCAATGGTTTTGTGAATATGTCAGCGAGTTGGTTATGTGTATCCACGAACGTAACATCTACATCTCCGTTAAGCACGTGATCTCGAAGGAAATGATGTCGGATATCTATGTGCTTCGTCCTTGAATGCATGACCGGGTTCTTTGTGATGTTGATGGCACTTGTGTTATCGCATCGAAGAGGAATGCAGCCGAGGTCTACACCAAAATCCAGAAGTTGTTGCTTAAGCCATAAAATTTGTGCACAACAACTGCCTACTGCAATGTACTCTGCTTCGGCCGTGCTAAGTGCGACACATGCTTGCTTCTTGCATGCCCATGACACTAGTGCATTCCCGAGAATGTGACAAGTACCACTTGTGCTTTTTCTATCGGTCTTACAGCCTGCATAGTCAGCATCAGAATAACCAATCAAGGAGCATATACTACCTTTTGGATACCATAGTCCGACGTTCGTTGTTCCTTTGAGATATTTCATAATCCTCTTCACGGCGGTGAGATGTGATTCCTTCGGGTTTGCTTGAAAGCGTGCACACAAACATACACTAAACATAATGTCAGGACGGCTTACCGTCAAATATAGTAATGAACCAATCATACCTCGATATTTTGTAATATCTATTGACATTCCGGATTCATCTTGATCAACGTACGTTCCGGATCCCATAGGAGTGGACATCACTTTGCAACTATCCATATCAAATCTTTTCAATAATTCCTTGCAATACTTGGATTGGTTTATGAAGATGCCATCCTTGGTTTGCTTGATTTGTAGTCCAAGAAAATAGTTCAATTTTCCCATCATGGACATCTCGAATTCTCCTTGCATCATGGTTGAAAACTCTTCGCAAAGATCTTTATTTGTTGAACCGAAGATGATGTCGTCGACATAGACTTGAGCCAATAAGGTGTTACCCTTGATCTTCTTTATGAATAAAGTCTTGTCAACCTTTCCTTTTACAAATCCCTTTTCACATAGAAAGTTGCTGAGGCGGTCATACCACGCTCTCGGTGCTTGCTTTAAACCATATAGTGCTTTCTTCAACTTGTAAACATGTGAAGGGTTCTTGAAGTCTTCAAAACCCGGAGGTTGTTTGACGTAGACTTCTTCATTGATATAGCCATTTAGGAAAGCGCTCTTGACATCCATCTGAAACAATTGAAAGTTCATAGAACAAGCAAAAGCAAGTAATAATCGAATTGCTTCTAACCTTGCTACCGGAGCGAACGTCTCATCAAAATCAATTCCTTCCTGTTGGTTGTATCCTTGTGCGACCAATCTTGCTTTGTTACGAACTATGATCCCATTCTCATCAAGTTTGTTCTTGAAGACCCATCTTGTTCCAATGATGTGCTTGTTGTCCGGTCTTGGTACAAGACTCCAAACTTGATTTCTTTCGAATTGGTTGAGTTCTTCTTGCATTGCTACTATCTATTGATCGTCGCCTAAGGCTTCATCGACTTTGGTTGGTTCTATTTGAGACACAAAAGCCATGTTGAGACAAGCATCTTTGAGATTTAGTCGTGTTGCAACGCCTTGGCTAATATCACCAATAACTTTATCGATGGGGTGATCTCTATGAGTCTTCCATTCTTTCGGTAGATCATGATGTTCTTCAATGATTGGTGAGCCATCTCCTTGTGGAATTGATTGAACATTTGAAAGTTCCTTTTGTGATACATCTATTATATCATCATCGTCATCAACAACAAGGTTATCCTCTTTCGAGGGGTTAGTTTCATCAAAACATACATGCGTTGATTCTTCAATAGTAAGAGTTCTTTTATTGAAAATTCTAAAAGCCTTACTAGATACGGAGTAGCCAAGGAAGATACCTTCGTCGGATTTCTCATCAAACTTACCAAGGTTGTCCTTTCCATTGTTGAAGACAAAACATTTGCACCCAAAGATGTGAAAGAAAGATATATTAGGCTTCCTTCCTTTGAAAAGTTCATACGGAGTCTTTTTGAGAATCGGCCGAATGTTGACACGGTTGCTAACAAAGCATGCTGTGCTAACTGCGTCCGCCCAAAAATATTTAGGAAGGTTGGAGTCACTGAGCATTGTTCTTGCGAGTTCCACCAAGGATCTATTCTTTCTCTCTACGACACCGTTTTGTTGTGGTGTTCGTGGTGCGGAGAAGTTGTGGGAAATTCCGTGCTTTTCGCAAAATTCTTCAAAGAATGTGTTCTGAAATTCTCCCCCGTGGTCACTTCTAATGGAGGTTATTGAAAGAGACTTCTCATTCTGAATTTGTTTTGCATATTTTATGAAAGCCTTGAAAGCATCGCTTTTCTGCACAAGAAACAAAGTCCACGTATATCTAGAGAAATCATCAACAATTACCAAACCGTAAACATTACCTCCGAAACTTTTCGTTTTTGATGGACCGAAGAGATCCATGTGCAAGAGTTGAAGTGGCCTCGACGAAGATACAACATTCTTGGATTTGAAAGTTATCTTGGTTTGCTTTCCCTTTTGGCATGCGTCACACAGTTTATCCTTGATGAACTTAATCTTTGGAAGACCAACGACAAGATCATGCTTTATTAATTTGTTCATGTGCTCCATGTGTATATGAGCGAATCTTTTATGCCATAGCCAAGCCTCGTTGTTGTTCGTCATTAGGCATTTTACCTTCAAGGAAGAATCATCAAAAGAAGTCATAAAAATATTATTAACCCTTTTACCTTTTAGCAGGATGTCATGGGTGACTTCATGCTCTATCACACATTCATCTTTTGTGAAATTGATTCGGAACCCTTTGTCACACAATTGACTTATACTAAGTAAATTGTGCTTTAGGCCTTCAACATAAAGGACATCTTCGATGATGGTAAAAGGAGGTGCTCCAATGGTTCCTACTCCAAGGATCTTCCCTTTCGTGTCATCACCGTATGTAACATATCCTTTGGCCTTTAAAGATAGATGTGAAAATTTGTCGATGTCGCCCGTCATATGCTTTGAACAACCGCTATCAAGATACCATTGATTAGAGGTTGTCTTCAAGCATACCTACAAAACAAAATCAAGTTTTGTTAGGTACCCAAATTGCTTTGGGTCCTTGGTAGTTAGTACCCTTTTTAACCCACACATAATGCCCTTCTGGAACGCTAAAGTTTCGCACATAACAGGCATTAGGTGTGTGCCCTTTGATTCCACAATAAAAGCAAGTAGGTTGAAAATCACTTCTATATCTAGGAACATAATTCTTCTTCTTAGCAATCATTTTTTTTTATGACTTTGATGCATAATTTTAGAATTGTTTACTTTCTCTTTTGCAACTTGTTCACTTGCTTTAACAAAAATGGTCTTATTTGTGCTTGGTTTAGAAAACTTAGAATATCCTAATCCACTTTTGTCATTAGAATACCTTTGGTGTTTAAGAATTTCTTCCAACCCAATTTGACCTTTTCCATATCTTTCTAAAACTCTTTTAAGTTGAACAATTTGAAAAGATAAAGATTCACAATTCTTACATGCAAGACTTTGTTTTTCATCCATCAACTTTTGTTTTCCACTTTCAATATATTTTTCCAAAGCAATATTTTTTTCTTCTAAGGATGAAATTTATTTCTTTTGGGATGAAATACTTTTATACAATGTCTTGCATTCTTTTAAGAGTTCATTTATGACATCTTGTGCGTCATTGTCATAAATTGAAAAATTGCTACTAACCTCATCGATTTCTTCATCGGAGTGATGTGAAGCCATAAGAGCCATGTTCGCACATTCATCGCTTTCCGATTCTGAAGATGAATTGATCTCATTATCGTCCCAAGCGACGTAAGCCTTTTTGTTTTTGAATTCCTTCTTGCCTTTGAATCCTCCTTTCTTTGCAAGTTTTGGGCAGTCCGGCTTTATGTGACCTTGCTGTCCACATTCATAACACGTAACGTCTTGCATTGATGTGGATGCTTCCTTTTTCCTGAAATGGTTATTCCTTTTAGGATAAGAGGAATTTTTATTTTTATTAAAAAACTTACCAAGCTTCTTTACAAGAAGCATAAAGTTCTCATCTTCGGATGTCTCATCATCTTTGTCCCTTTTTGAATCAACCTTCAAGGCAATTCCCTTGGACTTCTTTTCTTGACTTTCGTGCTTCTCGAGCCTTCCAAGTTCCAATTCGTGTTCTTGAAGTTTTCCAAATAGAGACGCGGATGTCATCGTTGAGAGACTCTTCTTTTCCGAAATAGCGGTCACTTTCGGTTGCCATTCTCTTGTCAAAGATCTTAGGACTTTCAGGTTGAGATCATCATTAGTGAAAGTTTTACCCAGAGCGATCAAGTGATTTGTTAGATGGACGAATCTCTTTTGTAAGGCAACTATAGATTCACCGGGCTGCATGCGGAACATCTCATATTCTTGACTTAGGGTGTTTAGCCTTGATCTCTTCACTTCGGTGGTTCCTTCATGTGTTTCAACCAAGGTGTCCCAAATCTCCTTTGCCGATTTACATTTAGATATACGGAAGAACTCGTCCATACTGAGAGCGCTTTGGAGTATGTTGATTGCCTTCTTCTCATTCAGAATCCTTTTCTTATCATCTTCGTCATAAGTGTTTTTCAACTTTGGGGTACCAACTCCATTCACCACATTCACCGGTTTGTGTGGACCTTCTTCAACTGCTTCTCATATACCTTCCCCTTGGGCCTCGAGATGTGCCTTCATTCTGATTTTCCAGAAGTCGAAATATTCTCCGGAGAAGAGTGGGGGCTTGTTGCTACTTCCACCGTCTTTGAAAACTGGATTTATGCTTGCGGAAGCCATGCTGGATCTCTAGGAACAAGTTACCTATAACTTCCTCTGATGCCAAATGTAAGTTGTAAATGCGCCTAAGAGGGGGATTGAATTAGGTGATAAAAAAAATTCTTCGATCTAGTTTCCGGTTTTTGGTTATTTGTGTTTAAGTGCGGAAAAATAAAATGCGGAAAGTAAAAGACACCGGAAATTATAGTGGTTCCCTTCACAATCCGAAGGTACATCCACTCCCCTTTCACACGAAAGAGATTTCACTATAGTTAGAAATGGTACAGCCTATTCACACAAATGGTGATGCCTACTATCTAACCTATAGACAAACAAGTGTATGAAGAACAATCCTCTTCAACACCAACCCTTGTGTCCAACAATCCTGGATCACAAGTCAAACAGAAATAATTTCTATGAATGATTTTAACAAAGATGTAATAGTATCAATCTTCTCTTGATTGATCTTCTCCTTAGACAAATAAGTCACTCAAAAGATAATATGCAAGTGTTCAACAATAGAATGAGATGACAATTTTTATTATGAACACTTTCAAAAATTATTTAAGAAAAGAATATGAGAGAGTGATTATTTGAAGTTTGTATGAAAATTCTTGGAGGTGAAAATTCATTTTGAAAATTTAATAATTTATATTGCCAAAATACCTTTTGAAAGAGGTATCATTTCTCTCATGAACTTTGATGAAAAGATATAATTTTTCAAAAACATTTCTGCTGCAACGAACAGTGTTAACCGGTTAACCATATGGGTTAACCGGTTAACGCATACAAACGTTAACAGAGAATTTGAAAAACTGGGCTGTTAACCGGTTAACCCATATGGTTAACCGGTTAACACTGTTGAAATGCAGAAAAATACTTAAAAATAAATGTGTCTTGCATTTCAAGGTGTTAACAAATGGTTATGTTAAAAGATGCAAATGCAGATCATGATTGTTGAACACTTGTATACTAATCTAAGAGTGAGTTAGATATACCTAAGAAGTGAATCAACAATCTTGCAAATGGTTGACTTGAAAATGAAGCTTGATCAAAATGCATATGCGGCTTTGAATACATGATGCTTGAAATAACTTTGTAGCTCTTCTCTTTTTGCATTGATGCATGTTGTCTTCATCAAAATACTTCTTGGATTGAAGCTTGCTTCTACATATTTGCTGTTTGAGTTGACTCGCTTCCAGAGTGAGTTAAGTTCTTGTTAGAGACCTCAACTTAGGGATATTGATTGCATGACAACTATTAGGCTTGAGTCTTAGTCTCCCTATTAGTTTGTTGTCTCCCTGGTCTCTGGTTAGGAGAGTGCTTTACCCCTGTTAAGGGGAACTACGTCGCCCTGATTCTCATACCAGATGAGATACGTAGGCAGGAGGTTGTGAGCAATCTCTCCGGGCACCCTTTTTCTTTGTTTTGTGTTTGCTTACCCTTATTCTCGACTTAGGGATTTTGTTTGCATGACAACTATTAGGCTCGAGTTCCAGTCTCCCTATTAGTTTGTTGTTTCCCTGGTCTCTGGTTAGGAGAGTGTTTTACCCCTGTTAAGGGGAACTACGTCGCCCTGATTCTCATACCATATGAGATACGTAGGCAGGAGATTGAGCGAAATCTCTCCGGGCACCCTTTTCTTTTTTTTGTGTGTTCACCTTTTTCTTTTTTTGTGTGTGTTCACCCTTTTTCTTTGTTTTGTGTTTGCTTACCCTTATTCTCGACTTAGGGATATTGTTTGCATGACAACTATTAGGCTCGAGTCTGATTCTCCCTATTAGTTTGTTGTCTCCCTGGTCTCTAGTTAGGAGAGTGTTTTACCCCTGTTAAGGGGAGCTACGTCGCCCTGATTCTCATACCAGATGAGATACGTAGGCAGGAGATTGAGCGAAATCTCTCCGGGCAACCTTTTCTTTATTTCGGTCATTTGTCTTCTTTGGTGTGGGTACCTGTGTGTTCAGCATGGGTGTGTTGTATGTCCATACCTTGGGGTTCATTTGTGATTGTTGTTCACTTTGGGGTTCATATTGGGGTTCACCTTAGGGGTTCATTTGTGATGATGGTTATCATTTGGGGTTCATATTGGGGTTCACCTTTGGGGTTCATCCTTGAGGTCCATCTTTGGGGTCCATTTGTGATGATTGATATTCAATTGGGGTTCATTTGTGATGATTGTTATCTTTGGGGTTCATTTGTGATGATTGTTTTCACTTGGGTTTCATCTTTGGGATTCATCTGTGATGATTGTTATCATTTGGGGTTCATATTGGGGTTCATCTTTGGGGTTCATTTGTGACGATTGGTAGTCACTTTGGTGTACGCTGGTTAGCGTTTGCTATTGTTGGGAGTCGGGTGTAAGTCCATGTATTGGCACTCTGTTTCCTTTTTGTTATTGTTAGGAGTCGGGTGTAAGTCCATGTATTGGCATTCTATTTCCTTTTTGTTATTGTTGGGAGTCGGGTGTAAGTCCATGTATTGGCATTCTGTTTCCTTTCGAGTGTTTCTTTTGACGTCTCAGCGTCCCTTTTTGGTGTCTTGTTCAGCGTGCGTTAGCCGAGCTACGAGTGCTCTGATTCTTCTTTGGATAGAGAAGACACGTAGGCATAGGACGCGATGTCTTAGCGAGCATGTCTCCTTTCCCCGAACTACGTTGACTCTGATGTTTGTTTCTGACCAACTACGTAGGCCCAGGATGCAACGTCCTGCCGAGTCCACTTCCTCCGTCTTCTTTCTTTTCCCCACCTGTTTATAATTCCAGTTTGTGCAGTGTCTTTGAGCAGTTTATTAGCAACCTTTTCCTACTCTTTGAGCTATCTTTTAAGCGTGGATCCCGTCGAGTACGGCGGACGTGAGGGGTGCTAACACCTTCCCCTTGCGTAACCGACTCCCATACCTTGTAATCTCTGGTCGTAAGACCATTCCTTTCCCTTTCTTAGGTTAGTCCTGCGCTTCCTTTCCGTCATAGGATGAATAGCGTCGGTGGCGGCTCTGTATTTTTCCCGCCGGTTGTTTTTCGCGTTGCGACAGCTGGGGATAAACTGCCTAATCAGAGCAATTATCCAAGAAAATAAGGGAATATCAACACCGAATATTCGATAATGATAACCATCAAGGAGGGGATTACATCTACCGGATACTGGGTAGAAAACTAGGGAAGAGTAACCGTCATCGATTAGGATGAACAAAAAGGTTAACTCTGCAAAGGGGAAAAATAGGGTTTACAACTACCGGAATAAGGGCAGAAAACCACAGACTCCACCGAGGATAAGATGAATGATTACTAATTACTGCAATTATTCATTTATACCACGGGGAAACATAGGAAATAGTCACAAGAGGCCAATTTAGGATCAAACCAAAGAGGCAAACTGAATCAAGACTCGTCCTAGTGAGGATATAACTCAATAGGGAAACCTATTCCAATATATGTGTTGGGAGGAAGCTAAAACAACCGTCGTCCACGAGGATATAACTCAGTGGGGAATGCGGAAGGAAAGATAAATACTTTTTGCTTAATGGGTTGACTCTACATGGAGAGGTCAGACATCGACATCTGCTTGGGAAATGCATTACCTACTAGCAGGGGATAAGAAACAAAGATATATGGCAGAGAATGCAATATGAATATCCGCATGTTTGAAAATTATATGCACACATGTGTGGTTTATGCATGATGAATGCTGACAAACAGACATTTCTAACACAAACAGCTCCAAGGAATAAGTACACAAACATCTAGTACTACATCTCAAGAGAGAAAGCCAGGTTCCCCGGAGAATATCCGTTATGATGAGGGCAAGAGAAGCCAGGAAGCCAAGATCCCTGCCGAGGGATCATCATCAGTCATTCCAGCTGAGGACAGGAGTTATTGCACAGATAAAATCCGCCACAGAAGCAACTCTATTGGGGAATCTATCCAAGGGATAAAGGGATTCTGGGGATCAACCACCAAGTATCGTGCTCGCCAAAGAGATCACTTCTACTGAGGAGGAAAGATCGCTACCCTGCTGAAGGGAAGAGTGGTGAATATCTCACCAAACACTCCACCCAGTCAAAAAACCACAAAAGGCTCCGGAGGAAGAGGATACAGTCATACCAGGAATATGAACAAATGTCTTACCCTGCTAGGGATCATACCATCCTTGGGAGAGCACTGAGGATCTCCTAAGTATCCTTTCGTCATTGTGAATGTTTATTTTGTTTAAAAAACAAGTTATGAAAAATTCGATTATTCAAAACAATGATATTTTCTCAATTAAAACATGCAAAACATTTGTTGAATAGAAACAAATAAGAGTGCCAATAATTGGATAAAAGGCTCAAATTCATTTGATGGAATGGTAGTCTGCAAATGGCAAGACTCCATAGATCTTTACAAGTTTGAAATTGGTGATATATGTTGGAAAAGGGTTACATTGATCATAATGACCATTTCTCCACCAATTCTGAATCCGATGTATTTGAAGCTTCGGTTGACTACGAATGAGCAAGAATCTCTGACGGATGACAATTGTAGAACAAAATCTTGTTAGGATGCAGTTACTTGCCAAATCCTTAATTTTTGCCTAGATTGCCCCAGGATGAGGTACTCAATCTAGCGGGATACATATATTCATTTTTTATGTCTCTAACTTTTGCCTGGATCACCCTTTCGGGTTTTCAATCCACCGAGACGCTCAGTTTTGCCTAAGTCGCCCTTTCGGGTTTTCAACTTAGCGAGCTATTCTGTTTTTATTTTTAGGCGAAGTATTTCTTGACTGCATCTGAATTCACAGGACGAGTGAAATCCTCCCCATCCATAGTTGTAAGTATCAAGGCACCACCTGAAAAGGCTCTCTTAACAACATATGAACCTTCATAGTTTAGAGTCCACTTGCCCCTGGAATCGGGCGCGAAAGACAAGACTTTCTTGAGCACAAGGTCACCTTCTCGGAACACACGAGGCTTGACCTTCTTATCAAAAGCTTTCTTCATTCTTTGCTGATACAATTGACCATGGCACATGGCAGTCAATCTCTTCTCTTCTATCAAATTCAGCTGGTCATAATGACTCTGAACCCACTCAGCATCAGTCAACTTGGCTTCCATCAAGACTCTCATTGACGGGATCTCCACCTCTACTAGGAGTACAGCCTCCATTCCATAAACAAGAGAAAAAGGGGTTGCCCTTGTTAAAGTGCGGACAAATGTACGATATCCATGCAAAGCAAATGGCAGCATCTCGTGCCAATCCTTATACGTGACAACCATCTTTTGGATAATTTTCTTGATGTTCTTATTAGCAGCTTCAACAGCCCCATTCATCTTGGGTCTGTAAGGAGAGGAATTATGATGCGCAATCTTGAACTCACTACACAGCTCTTTCATCATCTTGTTGTTAAAGTTAGATCCATTATCAGTAATGATCTTATCTGGCACACCATAACGGCATATGAGTTGATTCTTGATAAACTTCACGACCACCTTCCTGGTCACATTTGCATATGATGCCGCTTCAACCCACTTGGTAAAGTAATCAATTGCTACGAGAATAAATCTGTGTCCATTAGACGCTTTTGGCTTTATCATGTCAATTCCCCACATGGAGAAGGGCCATGGTGATGAAATCACGTTCAGAAGTGTCGGAGGAATATGAATCTTATCCGCATAGATCTGACACTTATGACATTTCTTCACATATTTGCAACAGTCAGACTCCATTGTCAGCCAATAGTAGCCTGCTCTCAACATCTTTCTAGCCATGGCATGTCCATTGGAATGAGTACCAAATGAACCTTCATGGACCTCAGTCATTAACAAGTGTGCTTCGTGTCTATCCATGCATCTGAGCAGAACCATGTCAAAATTTCTCTTATAAAGCACATCACCATTAAGGTAAAAACTTCCTGACAATCTCCTCAAAGTCTTCTTGTCTTTCACAGATGCCCCAGGCGGGTAAGACTGGTTCTGAAGGAAACACTTGATATCATAATACCATGGCTTATCATCTTTCACTTCTTCAACTGCAAATACATGAGTTGGTCTGTCCAAGCGCATCACAGTGATATTGGGAACTTCATTCCAAAGTTTAACCACAATCATCGAAGCAAGTGTAGCAAGAGCGTCTGCCATCCGATTCTCATCTCGAGGAATATGATGGAAGTCAACCTCAGTAAAGAATGTTGAAATCCTCCTCGCATAATCCCTATATGGAATGAGACCAGGCTGATTCGTTTCCCATTCACCTTTAATCTGATTGACAACGAGGGCCGAATCACCATAAACATCAAGATGCTTGATCCTTAGATCAATGCATTCCTCCAATCCCATAATACAGGCCTCATACTCAGCCATATTATTCGTGCATTTGAAAGTTAGCCTTGCTATAAAAGGAATATGTGTGCCCTGAGGAGTAATAATCACTGCCCCAATACCGTTTCCATACTGATTTACAGCGCCATCAAATACCATACTCCATCTGGAACCAGGCTCTGGTCCTTCATCGAGCGTAGGCTCATCACAATCTTTCATTTTCAAATACAGAATCTCCTCATCTGGGAAGTCATACTGAACTGACTGATAATCCTCAATCGATTAATGTGCCAAGTGGTCAGCCAAGATACTACCTTTAATAGCCTTCTGAGCTCGATACTCAATATCATACTCAAATAACAACATCTGCCAATGGGCAATCCTCCCAGTTAAAGCGGGCTTCTCGAAGATATACTTGATTGGATCCATTCTGGATATCAACCACGTCGTATGATTTAACATATACTGGCATAAGCGCTTAGCAGCCCTAGCCAAAGCACAACACGTCTTCTCAAGCATTGAATATCGAGACTCACAATCAGTGAACTTCTTGCTCAAGTAGTAAATATCATATTCTTTCTTTCCTGATTCGTCTTGTTGACCAAGGACACAACCCATTGAGTCTTCAAGAACAGTCAGATACATAATCAATGGTCTTCCTTCCACGGGCGGAGACATGATTCGAGGCTCAGACAGATACTCTTTAATACTGTCGAAAGCTTTCTGGAAATCCTCGGTCCAATCATGGGACTGATCTTTTCGGAGGAGCTTGAATATTGGCGCACATGTGGCAGTCATGTGGGATATGAATCTAGAAATATAATTCAAGCGGCCAAGAAAACCTCGGACTTGCTTCTCAGTTTTGGGCGCAGGCATCTCTTGTATTGCTTTGACCTTTGCAGGATCAACCTCAATACCTCTTTCACTATCAATAAAGCCCAATAACTTGCCGGAACGGACTCCAAATGTACACTTGTTGGGATTCAGACGAAGCTTATACTTTCTCAAACGCTGAAAAAGCTTCAACAGGTACCCCACATGTTCAACTTTCGTTCTTGACTTAGCAATCATATCATCGACATATACCTCGATCTCCTTGTGCATCATATCATGAAACAAGGTAGTCATAGCTCGTTGATACGTGGCTTCGGCGTTCTTCAAACCGAAGGGCATCACTCGATAACAGAATGTTCCCTAAGGTGTGATGAATGTTGTTTTCTCCATATCCTTGGGTGCCATCTTAATTTGATTATATCTGGAAAATCCATCCATAAATGAGAAGACTTTGAATTTAGCTGTATTATCTACAAACATATCAATATGTGGTAGAGGAAAATCATCTTTTGGACTAGCTTTATTCAAGTCCCTATAGTCCACACACATTTGGACTTTTCCGTCTTTCTTAGGAACGGGCACAATATTGGCCACCCATTGAGGATATGTAGAAGTCACCAGAAACCCCGCATCAATTTGCTTCTGAACTTCCTCTTTGATCTTTACTGCCATATCAGGATGAGCTCTTCTCAGCTTCTGCTTCACAGGCACGCACTCAGGCTTCAAAGGTAGGAAATGTTGCACAATATATGTATCTAGACCAGGCATGTCTTCATATGACCAGGCAAAGACATTGACGTATTCTCGTAGCAACTTAATCAACCCATTCTTAACAGACTCTTCCAGGAGCGCCCCAATCTTCACTTCTCGCACACAATCTTCAGACCCCAAGTTGACTGTTTCCAGATTCTCAAGATGCGGCTGAATGATCTTCTCTTCATGCTCAAGTAGACGGGTAATCTCGTCAGGAATCTCTTCAACATCATCTTCTTCCGCCTCAAATACAGGGAATTCAAAGTTGGGAGATGGTGTTGGGTCATTATGTTCGATGGGTTTGCTCAACCTGCATAATGATTTTGGATATGAAAAGCTTTAGAATTCAAACAAGGCAAACCATTATGCAGATGAAAAGATTGATTTTATTCTATTTTTAGGTTTTATGTGATCACCAATTTCATGCAAAAAGCGAAAAGGGAAAATAATTGGAAAACAAACATTTAACATGAATCTATTGAATGAAAATATCATTGTATTTATGCGCCAACAATGTCATCACTCCTCCTTTTGGCATAGGAGGAAGGTTTTTAAACACAATGAACATTACTTTGACTTATGGATAACTGTTGGAATATCCACAGCGACCCAATTATTGCAGATTCCCCCAGGGATGACGAAATTGCCATAATCCTCTTCATCTTCTTCCAAGATGGCAGCAGCCTCTTCACCTTAACTGGTGTGGATGAAACCTCCACTCTTGAACAGACCTTGCCTGTTGAAAACCCCATAAGAAAAGCCTATGCCAGCCCGGGACTTGTTGTCTTCTAGCTCAATCATATTCCCTAAACCAGCAGTTGTGCCACGCTCAATGGAACTTTGCATCTTTGTAGGAAGCAAATGAAGGAGTTTTCTTCTCAATAGGTTGAGCAATGGATAAAGCTTGGAAAGGAGTTCCAACTTCATCCTCAGTGTCTATATACGAGAAAGAAGACAAATGGCTAACCAGGAGAGCCTTTTCTCCCCCTACCACCACCAGCTTCTTATTCTTCACGAACTTCAGTTTCTGGTGTAGGGTGGATGTCATGGCGCCCGCCTCGTGAATCCATGGTCTGCCTAAGAGACATCTATACGATGGGTGAATATCCATAACCTGGAAGGTAATCTGGAAATCACTTGGTCCGATCTTGATTGGCAGATCAACTTCCCCAATCACCATTTTGCGAGACCCATCGAAAGCCTTCACAACTACTCCACTCTGCCTCATGGGAGGCCCTTGATATGATAGTTTCGAGAGAGTGGATTTCGGCAATACATTCAATGATGATCCAGTGTCCACCAGCACATTGGACATGGCATCGTCTTTACAACCCATAGATATGTGTAATGCCAAGTTGTGGTCTCTTCCCTCCTCGGGGAGATCAGAGTCACAAAAACTCAAGTTGTTACAAGCAGTAATGTTTGCAACAATGCTATCGAATTGTTCTATCGTGACATCGTGATCCACATATGCCACATCCAAAACCTTCTGCAGAGCCTCTCGGTGTGGTTCTGAATTCAAAAGCAATGATAACACTGATATCTTGGATGGCGTTTGTAGAAGTTGGTCTACAACATTGTACTCGCTTCTCTTGATGAGCTTCAGCATCTCACCGCAGTCTTCTTTCGTATTGCCGCTTGGGCCAACAGAAGCAGGAGTTCTCAATGCAGAGGAGGGCTTAACAACAGGTGCCAGATTCGGAGTGCTCACAGCATTCCCAATCGGGCGTTCAACAGAATCAGTACTAGCTTGGGGCTTTGGTGGTGTTGAAAATACACGACCGCTGCGGGTCAGACCGTTAACATCCGCAATATTAACAACAGCTGAAGATGGCAAGGACACCTCTTTCCCATTTTCCACCGCAACAGCATTGTAGCGATAAGGGACCGCTTTCTCAGAAGAGTATGGTACTGGTCCGGCTGGCTTAATGGTTAATGCGGGAGAAACCTTCTGCTTTCTACCATCGTACTTGATGATAACAGGTTCGGGGATCCGAAATACCGGAGAAATTACGTTGACTTCATCAGCATCTTCGTCAACATTTCTGTTTTGAAGGATCTCAATAACTCCTTCATCCAGCATCTCTTGAACATCTTTGCGCACCTGGCGGCAACCTCTTTGATTGACATAACAGACTCGACATCTATCGTGGTCATGCTCATAATGACTATAATCACATAGCAGACGATGCATCTCGACCAGAGATTGTCGAATATGACTGACATATTTGACTTTGTACTTGCCAGGGCAGCCCTGGACCATGTTGACAGACTTCCCATACTCGGGCAATGGGTTCTTCTTCACGTTAGGTTCTACATCCTCAAAACACAGAATGCCGCACCACACAAGGTCTTGAACCTTGGTCTTCAAAGGGTAATAATTCTCCACGTCGTGGCCGGGAGCACCAGAATGGTAAACATAGTGTAATTCGGGCTTATACCACCACTGGGGGTTAGCAGGTATAGCCGGTGGGTCTCGTGGAGTAATCAACTTCCTCTATATCAAAGAGGGATATAATTCTGCATACGTCATTGGAATAGGATAAAAGGTGACACTTTTCCTCTCGTAACTCGTGCTGGTTTGATTACTGTTTCGAGGCTGGTAGGCCTGCTGTTGCGGACGGTGCTGTTGATGTTGATATTGTGGATGTGGTTGCTGATTGTTGTTATGATGCTGGTACTGTTGATTATCTCTGAAGACAAGTGCTATATGAGCCACCTGGTGCTGGTTACCGGCGGGACGCACGGTCTTCCTCCTTATAGAGGGTCTTCTTGGTTTCACATGGGAGGTCACAGCATGTGCCTCTCCATCTTTCTTCTTTGCAAACTCCCCATAACATTTGGCAGAAGAGCATTCTTCTCTGGTCAGACGTCCTTCTCTAACCCCTTCTTCTAGACGCATCCCCATATTCACCATCTCGGTGAAGTCAGACGGAGCGCTAGCGATCATCCGCTCATAATAAAAAGAACTTAAGGTCTTCAAGAAGATCTTAGTCATCTCTTTCTCTTCTAGCGGAGGCACGATCTGTGCTGCTAACTCTCGCCACCTTTGGGCGTACTCTTTGAAAGTTTCCTTGTCCTTCTGGGACATGGCTCTTAATTGATCCCTATCGGGAGCCATATCCACATTGTACTTGTACTGCTTGACGAAGGCCTCACCAAGATCATTGAAGGATCGGATGTTCGCACTGTCTAAACCCATGTACCAATGCAGAGCGGCACCAGACAGACTGTCCTGAAAAGAATGGATGAGCAATTGGTCATTGTCGGTCTGAGTCGACATTTTCCTGGCATACATGACCAGGTGGCTGAGAGGGCAAGTATTTCCTTTGTACTTTTCAAAGTCAGGGACCTTGAATTTCACAGGAATCTTCACATTAGGTTCCAAGCAGAGTTCGATAGCAGACTTGCCGAAAAGATCTTTTCCTCTGAGAGTTTTCAATTCCTTGCGAAGCTCAAGAAATTGATCATTCATAGCGTCCATCTTCTCATAGACATTTGGGCCCTCAAGCGGCTCAGAATGATAGATGGTGTCTTCTACTCTGGGCAGAGTATGCACGACAGGAGGAGGAACAGCAAGGACCGGGATAGATGCCGACATAGAAGCAAAGGTGGGAGCAGGACCCTCGGGCATGAAGTTGGGCGGCATCCCCCATGGGAATCCGGTTGGCATGGCCGTTGGAGCAAAGTGTGCACTGGCTGCAGGCACAGTCGAGGAGACAATCTCAGAGATGATTGTCCTCTGGGGAGGAGTTGAAGGTGTCGGAGACGACTGGCTCTGGGCAGCCATGAAGGACTCCACCAAGGCACTTAATCTGGCCACTTCCTCTTTCAGCTCGCGGTTCTCTTGTTCCAGATGATCCATCAGTCTTGAAACGTTGGCTCTGGTGTAGTACCGGTGAGTCAGCTTGTCTTCAAAATAAATGAAGAACACGGAGTTAGACCACAGGACAAGAAGCCGGGAACAAAACCTGCTTATGCACATGATGCATGCAATGTTTGTACATATGATTTGTTTTTATTTGTTTCATAAGAACTTTAGAGTTCTATTTGCAAATTTTTTGGAAGTATTAAACATTTATCGCATATGGAAATATCTCATCAAATAATATCTGGAAACATTTTTTACACTAAAGAAGTATAGTTTTGGTAACCAAATATAATACAAGTGAAAAGGGAAATAAACGTCTGATGGATCCCTAGAAACAATCATCCAAAGCTCTGGACATAGGAAGATAGGACGCACGAAGTCTCTTCACCTCCCTCTCGTAGGCTGCCTCCATATCTGCCTTCTCCTTGGCGAGTCAGTCATACTTCCTCTTCCAAAACTTGGAAGACTGGGGAAGTAGAGAAGTCCATGCATCATCAGGATCATCAATAACCTGATGTTCGAGGAACTCTATCAAAGCATCCTTCTCCTTGATTTGCTGAAGCAACTCCTCTTGTTCACGGACCCAAGCACGTGAACGGTCTTCGTCTCTCAACTCCTCTACTCCTTGGTCAGGGAGGGTTGAAGGCCCAGCCATAACCAAAGGTGTAGGTCTTGGATACTCGTAAGGCATGAGATAATCAGACGCTTTCTTCCTAACCCAAGCAGTGTAAGGCTCCATGGTAACACAATTCTTAGGACCCAACTCTTTCCTTCCTTTCCTATGAATCTTGCGCCAAGTGCGGACCATTCTGCCCTTCAAGTTTTGGGGATCTTTACCCTTCTGAAAGAACACACCCTCTAACAGAATGTTATTAGGTTTATCCTTTATCGGGAACCTAAGTTGATGACGTGCCAAAACAGGGTTGTAGTTAATCCCACTACATGTACCAAGAAGAGGTACACTGGAGAATTCACCACAAGAGTCGATAATCTGCACACCATCATACACACGGTTATACCAAGAGATATCATCATTAGTGAGAGACATGAGTCTCGTGGACCACCGTAGACATCCCTTGTTCTCCTTGAAGGCGACCGTCTGCGGTAAGTGAGAAATAAACCACTTATACAACAGAGGCAAATAGCACACAACGGCACCACCACCCTTTGCATTCCTCATATGCAAAGAGAAATAGGTATCACCCAACAGAGTCGGAATGGGATTAAGAGTAGGGAAAATCCTAATAGCGTTCACATCCACGAACTTGTCGATGTTGGGGAACAACACTAACCCATAGATGAGAAGTACAAATATGGCTTCAAAGGCATCCTCACTCATGGCCTTCCCATACACAGTAGCTTGAGCAATGAGGAACTCGAAAGGGAGACCTTGAATTCCACCTTTGGTAGTCATATGAGCACCAACCAGAGATTCGTCTATGTGCAACATGTCAGCTATCTCTTGAGAAGTAGGAACACTCTCCAAGCCACTGAACGACAATTGGTCTAGAATAGGTATACCCACAAGGTAGGCATACTCCTCAAGCGTAGGCAAAAGCTGGAAGTCTGGAAACGTGAAACAACGGTACAAGGGATCATAAAACTGCACCAGTACACTCATTAGACCTTCATCCACCTGAGTAGTCGGAAGAGGAAGAAGCTTCCCAAAACGAGCCTTGAAACCCAAGGGATCTAGTACATAGGATGTCAGATTCCTTAACTCTTTCAAATCTGGTTGCCTGAAACTGTACTTCTTTGTATTCCTTCTTTGTCTTTCCATGTCTGAAAATTTGCAAATAAACCCCCTTAAGTTCCTTGAAAATTTCCTTCATTATTGATGAAATTCTAGTTAACAGACTTTCGATGTCACACGGGATGTTATGACATCCAATTCTGCGCAGACAGGAATTATGCAGAACTTAAAAGTAAGTGCAGTAAATAACACAAGGAATTGTTTACCCAGTTCGGTGTCACACACACCTATGTCTGGGGGCTACCAAGCCAGGGAGGAAATCCACTATTAGTAGTATTAATTCAGACCTTAAACCAACTGTTTAACCCTATCACTTAATACCTACCCAATGCAATTTCAATCTTACACTAAGATCAGAGTTCCTACTCACTCCCCCTCAACCACCTCAGTGATTACAACCTTTAATTAAATTAAAGTTAATTATGAAGTCACACTTCAAACAACTCTTGATTGTGCTTAACAGCTTTAATCAAGATACACAACACTCACACTTAAAAGCTTAGAATGACACAACACTTACAACTCAATGAACACCCTAGTCCAATGCAATCATCTAGGTGATAATTGCTTGGCTCACAAGATACACCTAATACAAGACACACAAAAATACAGCAGTGAAGTATGATGAACAAATAAAATTTTCACGCCTAAAATCCCTGAGTTCTGAATGAAGGATTGCCATCCTTTTATATTGCAGCACTTGGGCCTGGTACTTGTATTTCCTGAAATTAAGGTCAAGCAAGTTAACCTAATTTCCACACAGTATGGTACTAACAAATAGGCTATTTGTTAGGTTCATTAATTGTAGCTCAGTTGTTAGTTTCCTGGATTTTAGATCAGCTGTTGACTCCCTGAAGAATAGCCTGAGAAAACTGCTGAAACAGAAAAACTAGTCAACCTACAATTTAGCATATGCTGTCAGGAATGAATGTCACAACATTCAGTTTGACGTCCAAGTCATAGACCATATGCTAAGTCTGTTTTTCCTGAAAACAGACTGTACAGAATGTTGTACTATATAGGACCACTCAGTCCATACTTCAGTATCAGCTTACATTAATAAATGTCACAATATCCAATTTGACATTTACACATAGAGCCTTACGCCATGGTCTGTTATCCTCCTGAAGAACAGACTGTGATACATACTGAACTGTAGCAGAAAACCAAATTGCCTATTATTCAGTATATGCTGTCAATGATGAATGTCATAACATCCAGTTTGACATTCAGACAGTAGGCCTTATGCCAGGTCTGTTATTCCCTAAACAGACTGAAATTAAATACTGAGTTATAGCAGACAACCAACTGCTCTAGACCTCAGTACCTGCTGTCAGGAATGAATGTTATAACATCTAGTTTAACTTTCAGTAAATCCTGTATTAGCTAAACCTGCAGCATACTACTCAAGTATGTCATGACATTAGTCAAGACATCAGAGTACAGTTAGATGTTCTAACACACAATGCAGTCAATCAAACATCTCCACAACATGTCATGACATCAGTCAAGACGTTAGAGTCCAGTTAGTGTTTTAACATAAAATGCAGCCAATCAAACATCTACAAACTCCCCCTTTGGCAAATTTTTGGCTAAAACAACTTGGCATCACAACAGAGTTTACAGCAGCGGAAAGCACACATCTAGCAGGGAAATTAACCTAGCTAATACACTCTGAGCAGTAGCACACTGTCGCATTACGCGAAAAACCGGCGGGAAACAAGAACAACAGAGCCGCCACCGTGCGTTATTTATCCCAAAAGAGGGAAAGGAAACGCTCGAAGTAAACCTGGAAAAAAGCATGGTCTCGCGACCAAAGAGAATGGGATCGGGAGTCGGTTATGCGAAGGGAAGGTATTAGCACCCCTACGCATCCGTCGTACTCAACGGGATCCACGCACAAAAGGAAGGAATATGGTTGCTAAACACTGCTCAAAACAAACATCTACACAGGCTAAAAGAGACACAAGCAAACAAACAAGACTGACTCGGAAGGATATCGCATCCTGGGCCTACTTAATCTATCAAGCATAGACATCAGAGTCAAAGTAGTTCGGACTGGGGGAAAAACATGCTCGCGAGGATGTCGCATCCTCTGCATACGTATCTTCTTGGACTAAGAAGAATCAGAGCATTCGTAGCTCGGCTCACGCACACCAAACACAACAGACACAGGAAATCGACTGCCAATCGCTGGCCTTACGTCAAACTCCTACACAAAACACGGGCAAACATGAAACCCAAATGTCAATCGCTGGACTTACATCAGCTTCCGAACCAAACACACCCACACTGGAAACCAGATGTCACTTGATGGACTTATACCGGACTCCAAGCACACAACAAGAGGATACGGAATGCCAATCGCTGGTCTTACATCCATCTCCTGACACACACAAAACAAAACAAAAAGGGCGCCCGGAGAGATCTGCTCATCTCCTGCCTACGTACCTCATCTGGTATGAGGGTCAGGGCGACGTAGTTCCCCTACGCAGGGACACAAGGCTAGCCTAACCAGATAACAGAGGGAGACACAACTAGGGAGACTAACTCGAGCTTAGATGTTATCATGCAAAATCATCCCTAAGTCAAGGTTGCTACCTAACTTGCACATGGAGCAAGCTATCCTAAAGCACAGGCAAAAACAAAGCAAACAATCACAGATAGCACACACTATATACACACCAAGTGGGGCTCAAACAAGGGTTAGGCTGCAAGAGCAAGCCATCTGGAAGGGTAATGTTAGCTCTTAACCTTGACATTGAGAGTCAAGGTGAAGCCAGATGAAAGGTGAGTGAAGATTAGACTTCACAGCTCTTATCCCTGGTCAGGGAGAGCTTCAGACAATGAAGTGTGGGTCCAGAAAGTGGGAACCCTTCTACACTTGTGACACTGACTCAACTGATCTTGGGTTAATGTCCACAAGGCATCAATATGTGATGTGAGCCAAGGGACGACTCAACAGAATAGCAGGAGATGGACTACACACCTCTTGTGTCTGCCAATTGCCTTAACAAAGGTCTTTTCTTGCTTGGGGACAAAAATAAACAAGCACAAGCATTGCCTCTTAAGGAGGACTTCAGACAGGTGCTTGGCCAAGTAACAGGCCAGGTCTTCCAGACTACATGGAGACAAGAGATTCTACCTTAATGCTTAAGCAAAGCAAAGCAATAGCAAGTTCACAAAGGAACTAAAGCAACTATGGTACCTGAAATCAATCAAATACAGTCAGTATACCAATCACAAAGCCAAAACAAGCAAATAAGAATCAACAGTCAACACTATCAATCACATATGCAAAGCACAAGCCCAAAGCAAGTGAGCTAAGCATCCTACAAAATAGAACAAGTTAGTTCATAACAATCAACCAAACTCAATCAACTTGCATCAATCTCCTTAAAGCATTTGCTTCCTAACCTGAAAAGCAAACTCAAACATGAGAAACAAGACCACTAGGACAAGCCTAGGGTCAAAAGGAGGTGAAAAAATTCAAAACAGCAAGTGAAAATTGATCAAAACCAAGATTAAACAATTAGGAATCCAATCCAAGTGGTTTCACATTCATATCATTCATCATTATCATTTCATGAAGGAAAAGGCACAAAACATGCAATCTAGAACCTCAAAGGACCAAACAGAATAATCACAATCAAATCAATACCAAAACATTTCAATAAATCCTCAAAAAATTCATGATCAAACAGCATTCATAACATGTCAATCATACCAAATTTCAGCTCATTTGGACCAAGGGAAGCAAGTCAATGAAATTCATAATGTCAACACAAATTCAAGCAAGCTCATACATGGCATCAAAACATGCATCCACTTCAATCAATCATAAAACAGAAACCAAACATGATAAATGAATGAGACCAAAGCCAAGATGCACTTCAATATGTCTACAATACTCATGCCAAATTTCACATCCATCCAATTAATAACCAGAATTTCACAAATCAAATAGAAACATGTCTCACAAAAAGTTCACAAATGACTAAACAGCAAATAAAATCCCAATCAAATAGGAAATGGATTCAAAAATTCCAGAAAAATTCACATGTATTCTCAACATTCACAAGTATCCTCATGCAAAAATCCAGCTCAATTCAAGTTCAATAAGCATTGCAAATAAAATCAAGAAGATGCACAAGACATGGTGTGATACAAAATGCCACACCTACAAAGATCATGTCATAACTCTCAATCCAGGAACTCAAAAATTACAAACCACATATCAAAATGACCAGGAATGAGTCTGGTTTAAGCACAAAGAATTTCATGAATTTCTAATGATGCATCATCATTTTATGAACAAAAGAGTGAGCATGGTGCACAAAATGACATGTCAAAGCAAACCCTAAGCATTTTCAAAATCTACCCGTGCACAAAATTATTAAAAATCACCATAAAATAAAGCACATCACAAGGAGAATTCCATAAAAAATTGCATGAAATTTGGACTAAAATTGGCAGAGATATGAATTTTTGATCATGGTGAAAAAAAATAAAAAAATGAATAATGAAGCATGGAATTATGTGAACATGTAGAAAATTAATTGCCAAGCCAAAAAGTGGAAGTGGCTTCAAGCGGAACCGAAGGGAGTTTTAGTTTAAAAATGTGGCGCGCAAACACTTTAACACGTGAACAGTAACTTAAACACGGATCTAGCACAAGTTCTGGAGAAATTTTCCAACCTTCAACCGTGTTCATCATCAAATCCCAACATATGAACAAATTGTTACCAAAATCAACAAATGATATACCGTTCAACTCGTCTCATCATGCACAACAACAATACAAACCTAATTCGTTCTAATTCTAACTACACAACATGAATCGATCAAAGTAAGTTTTAACATCAAACATTAAAATCCAGATTTCTTCATCAATATTCAATGAAAACACACGATTCAACTTGCATTGTGCTCAGCAATAAGAGATCTATCAAAACCATAACCTAATTCTAGCAATGGTGAGGTTCGAGTTCCAACCTTATGAAGATGCAGTTGCTCGATTTGATGAATTCAAGGCTCCAAAGTGCAAAACAGATGTGGATTGATGCTTTAGGAGATGAATGGAGTAGGTCTTTTAGCTCAATTATGCTCCAGCTCCAAGAATCTTCAAAATGCCATGTGAATGCAAGGTGATGACAGTTGCGATTTCTTCAAGTTTTGCCACTTTTCTTCTTCAACAGTTCTCCTATAGAACCTGCAGAGGATAAATCACACAAACACAAGCACGAAGGATGATGAATCTTGATGAACAAGAGTGAAAAAGTGTGAGAAAAATTGAGAGAATTTGGAGAATTTTGCTTTGGATCTGAGAAAATGAATTGTGATTATGTGAATTCAGTTATGATTAATGCTTTATACGACTTCTTAATCCAATTGTTAATCAAGATTAGCAAAATCAAGTGAATTAGTGTAAGTGCACATGTTAAGCAATTTGGCCAAAATGCCCTTTTTCACCAATGGCCAATGGAACAGTAAAAATGCAATTGAAGCAAGTCCAATTTTCTGTTTAGAATGTGTTGGAAGAGGTTTGGCATGAAAATTACATGTATTTTTCAAAATCACTATTTTTCCCACCAAAATGCAAAATGAACACTTGAAAAATGGACTTTTGATGTGATGATTTTTGATGAAATGTAATGATGCATTATGATAGTACATGTCAAATGTGACTTGCTCAAAAAAGAATCACCCAATTTGGCCAAATGGTTCAAGAGTTATGCCAATTTGAATTTCAACTTTTTCTGAAAATGATTTGATCATAACTTGCCAACCACACATGAGAAATGAGTGTTCTTGGACTTTTTGGAAAGGTGAGAACAAGATCTTCAACTTTCATGTTGGACAAAATTCCATTTGAAGCTTGTATGATGATGTAAATTTGAGGAGAAGAACTTTCCATTTTTGGCAGTTTCCAATTACAGGTCACTTTCTATTTTTGGAAACTTTTCATCTGACCTCAAATTCTTCAATCTTGATCTTTGAAATGTCAAATGAGACTTGTATGGACATGAATGAAGCCTTTCAAACCATCTCCCACCTTCAAATCCATAAAATCAGGCACAGTTGACCTTCTAGGGTTTCAGATGAAATTCAGCTTGACTGTTGAGCCTTGATCATCCAATCTTTGGCCAAACCACTTCACAATGATCACATAATCATACGAACTTGATGAATCAACCTTAGGGCTTTGTTTCAATAGGAATTGCACTTGCTTGCTTACTTGACTGATTCTCCTGATCATCTTGACCTAATCTTGTCTGATGGCTTGCACTTGGGCAAAGGACAATGCAATGCTATGCAATGGACTATGTTATGTTAATGACCTAATGATGAAATGAATATACAAAAGGGAGGTGCAAATTTGAGGTGCTACACACACTCATCACAGATAGAAGTTAAATAAAAACTTCACAAATCAGCACACACATACAGAAGTTAATTAAAACTTCTAACAGCATCACACACAAAGAAGTTAAATAAAAACTTCAAACAGCAACACACAAAAACACACTCACACTCATTAGAAGTGGAACATCAGCTGCAGCATAACCTCTGGATTAGAGGATCTTCAATATCTGTTTAACAAATAATCTGTTGTCCTGGGGCACCACAGGTGTTTCTCCCCCTTTTTGTCAAAAATGTTGCCAAAGCAACACTTTAAATTACAGACCAAGTAAACAGAATTACATATAATTGACAGAAATACAGGAAAGGATTTAATCATCTGACTCAGAGTCAGCCTCAACATCAGTGCCATCAATAGGATTGTCCTCCTCTTCACCCTCTGCACTTTGCCCTGCAGTTCTTTCTGTAGCCTCAGCAACTCCACCAAGCATACCACCAGCAGACATCTCCAATTGAATAATCAACTTTTCCAAAGTGTGCTTCCTTGCCTCTAGCTCTTTGCAAGTTTCTCTGAGTATGGCAACGACAGCAGCCTTATTTGGTTGATTGTTAACACTGGAGGTCTCTCCTGTTGTCATGGCAATGTCAGGGACATGCTTACCCAGGAACAGTTTATAATTGAAGGCCAACGGACTCTCTCTTCTTTTCACAAAGTCATTCTCTGTCAATATGTTTGGAAATTGGTTCAGCACAATGCCACATATGAGGGAAGGAAAGGCTATAGGCCCCTTCACATTGAAGCTCCCAGCATGTTTCATGGTCTGATAAAAAATGTAGGTTCCATAGTCAAACCTTGCTTTGGTTCCAACAACATAGATGAACTTTCCAAGCATCACAGACACAGTGGATTTGTGATTTGTGGGCACCCAGTTGGCAGTCCCAACTTTGTGTAGCATAGCATACTTCACACTGAGTTTGCTGGCCACCAACTTACCTTTAAGAGGCCACTTCCTGACTTGATTTGCAGTGATGACTTGACAGATTCTGTTGTCAGTCACTTCAAGCTCTGGTTGAACTACATTAGGTCTTCCCAAATACAGGTTGATAACTGAGGGAGAGAAGTTCACACACTTGCCTCGCACATATACCTTTCTGAATTCTCTTGAATTTCCATCTGCACATTCCTCAGACACATTGACAATAAACTCCTTTACTAAAGTCTCATAGCACTTTGGGAGTTGAGTCACAGTTTTCAGTAAGCCTGCTTCTTGAATCAGGTCTACAATCTCCTTACACTCCAAGGCATTCTGAGCCAGTTCCCTCTCCAAGGCCAGCCTCTTGTGGTAGACATACTTCCACCTGTTCACACTAGAAGCGAAATGGAATGACACATTGTCAATGGGTACCTCAGGGACACTAGCAGCCAGCTTGCTAGTGGTTGGCTTCTTCTTTGACAGAGATGTTGTGACATCACAAGGGACATCTGAATCAGACTCCAAAACAACAGTCTTGGTCTTCATTTTCTTGGGCACTTCTTTGCTCCAAGATTTTGCAGGTCCATGCCCTTTCCTTTTGAGGGAACTCTCTGTCACCTTTGGATTGGGAGAAGCTGCCACATCAACCTTCCGTGTTGGGGACCTCTGCACCACAGTCTTCTTTTCTCTCTTAATCCTAACCCTTTTGGCTATGCTAGGGACAACTGAGGTCAACAGTTCATTATCAGAGAATTCTTCCAGATCAACTGTGTCAGCTTTAGGGTTGTCACTGACATCATGAGTGACACGGATTGCTTCACTACCCACATTCTCTAAGGGTTTGTCAGTATTTGACCCATCATGAGCATCATTTTGCTCAGCCTCATCAGACGCAATCTTTGCTAAGGAGAGGATATTTTCTTGACACGCAACATTTTCTGGTACAATCGTGTTTAGGGGAACTGAGACCCCAGGAACCTTATGATTACCATACAAAATTCCAGTTACCAAGGTTGCAATGGAATTGTGAACATACCTTGAGCCTTCTCTGGTTTGTTCATCAAGCGCGAGCGTTGAGGAGAAGCCTGAGACCGTTTCTTTAGGTCTTCTTGCATGCGAGGTATTTGCAAAGTCAGACACAGGATATTCCCTGTTAGGGTTGCCTGATTCGGAGCTGGATGAATCGGACATGGTTGTGTAGGAAGATGAGTCGGATTGGTGTGACATGATGAATATCTCGGCGGAGAGACGAACAGTTTCTTTGAGAGAAAGTTTGCAAGACTGAAGGTTGAAACGTTGGAATAGGAAACGTTTGTTGCACGAGTAATGTCTATTATTTATTGACCAATCAGAGTGCACTATCAATTGTTTAATAAGTTGACTTACTAAACAGTACATAACTAACATCATTAGTTGCTATAATTTCTCAGAAGCGCACATTCCTTCTTTGACCCTACCTTTGTCAAACTGAGTAGCATCCAATGTCATGACATTCTGAGTGACATTGTACTCAGTCTGAATCTGGTTCATCCATACCAGAGGTGAACACCTGCTACCAGAAGCTAGGTACTTAGCTTCTGCAGGGGACAATGATACACACTTCTGTTTCTTCCTTGCTACTACACCATTTGGATGTGGTCCAGTAGGTGAGAATGACTCATGGCTTTTAATCTGACATTTTCCACAGCCTTTTCTTTCATTCATAAGCAGATTTTGGACTCCTCTAATTGCTTACTTGGATATGATCTTCTTCATTCCTATCAAATGAAGTTGTCCACGTCTTCCATGCCACAACTTCACTTCCTGCTCTTCCTTGGCTAAGGAGTACTTTTAGGTATAGTGTGAGACTTTAGATTCCCATAGATAACAGTTATCTTTGGATCTGGCTCCTCTCATAACTTCCTGATTGCTGCCATTTATCACCACACATTCTTCCTTAGTGAACTGTACATTGAAGCCTTGATCACATAGTTGGATTATGCTGATGAGATTAGCAGTTAGTCCTTTTACTAACAGAACATTACTTAGTTTTGGACCTCCCGGACAATCCAGCTTACCAACACCCTTGATTTCTCCTTTAGCTCCATCACCAAATGTCACATACCTGGTGGCATGGGGTTGTAGATCCACCAATAAGTTGCTCATCCCAGTCATATGTCTTGAGCATCCACTATCAAGATACCAGTCTTGTCTGGTAGATGCCC
This sequence comes from Lathyrus oleraceus, assembly GCF_024323335.1. NCBI lineage: Eukaryota > Viridiplantae > Streptophyta > Magnoliopsida > Fabales > Fabaceae > Lathyrus > Lathyrus oleraceus. The sequence goes on from NC_066581.1 coordinate 44,005,955, forward strand.
TTGGATATGTTTGGGCTAGTTTAGCAACCCATTGTTGTTTCTCAATGGGAATATTATGCTTAGATGCCTGCTGCTTAGGTCTGACTTGAGGTGTCTGATTAGCAACCTATTTTTGTTTCTTAATGGGGGCATTATGCTTAGATGACTTCTGCTTAGGTCTGACTTGAGTAGTCTGGTTAGGATAACCATGCAGCTGGAGCAGAAAGGTTTTATGTGACCAAATCTACCACAGTAGTGACATCTCCATCTCTGAAATTTTTTCTTCTGATGGTTACTCATCCTGGTTCCCTGATGTTGAGACATCGGTTGTGACTTCTGCTTGAGTTTCTGAACTTCATCCTTTGATATTTTGAGTTCAGTAGAGGATTTCTTAGCAAAGCCTAAACCAGCCAGGGTTCCTGACTTCTGTCCCACCTTTAGAGTCTCTTCCAAGGTGTCAGGTCCTTTATTCAACATTCTGATGGATTTAGTCATTTGCTCTAGCTTAAATGTCAGTACAGATATCTCACCATTCAGACCATCTATGACTGTCAGCTGCTTCTGTTTCTCAGCTTCCAGCTCTTTGATGAGTTTCTTCTGCTTTTCTCCTTGGATACAAACTTCTGCACTTTTAACACATAGTTCTTTATATGAAGCAGCAAGTTCATCAAAGGTAAGGTCATCTCCACTTGAGTCATCCTCAGAGGCACAGACACTGGTCAGAGCAGTGACATGTTTAGCAGATTCTCCTTCAGATTCACTCTCAGAATCTCCTTCAGACCAGGTGACAGATAGCCCTTTCTTTTGCATCTTGAAGAAGGTAGGGCATTCAGCCTTAATATGACCATAACCTTCACATCCATGGCACTGGATTCCCTTGCCTTGAGTGACCTTTTCTTCATATTTTGACTTTCTACTGATGTCATATGAAGAGTTCTTGACATTAGGTCTACCCTGTTGATCAACCTTCTTTATGAACTTGTTGAACTGTCTTCCAAGCATGGCTATGGCTTCTGAAATGCTTTCATTTCCTCCAATGTTTCCTTCTTCTGAATTCTCTTCAGTATTTGATACAAAAGCTATGCTTTTTTTCTTCCTTTCATCATCCTCACATAAGCCCATTTCAAAGGTTTGGAGAGAACCAATAAGCTCATCAACCTTCATGTTGTTGATATCTTGAGCCTCTTCTATGGCTGTGACCTTCATGGAAAATCTCTTTGGCAATGATCTGAGAATCTTCCTTACAAGTTTCTCTTCATCCATTTTCTCACCTAAGCCACCAGAAGTGTTGGCAATTTCAAGAATATTCATGTGGAAGTCATGAATAGTCTCATCCTCTTTCATCCTCATATTTTCAAACTTGGTGGTCAGCATCTGAAGTTTAGACATCCTCACCTTGGAGGTACCTTCATGAGTTATCTTGAGGGTATCCCAAACTTCCTTAGCCAGCTCACAGTGGTGCACCAATCTGAAGATGTTCTTACTTATTCCAGTGAACAATGCATTCAAGGCCTTAGAATTTCCAATGGCTAATGCCTCTTGCTCCTTGTCCCACTCTTCTTCAGGAATTTGCACACTGACTCCATCTTTACCTGTCTTCGTTGGATGTTCCCATCCTTTGTTGACAGCTCTCCAGACTTTGCTATCTAGAGACCTTAAGAAGGCTATCATACGAGGCTTCCAGTCATCATAGTTAGAACCATCCAGCATGGGTGGTCTATTTGAGTATCCTACATCCTTGTCCATGGTACTAGAAAGTAACTTCCCTAGATCTCACCCAGAAATTAACAGGCAGAGTGCCTGCTCTGATGCCAATTGAAATTCTAGTTAACAGACTTTCGATGTCACACGGGATGTTATGACATCCAATTCTGCGCAGACAGGAATTATGCAGAACTTAAAAGTAAGTGCAGTAAATAACACAAGGAATTGTTTACCCAGTTCGGTGTCACACACACCTACATCTAGGGGCTACCAAGCCAGGGAGGAAATCCATTATTAGTAGTATTAATTCAGACCTTAAACCAACTGTTTAACCCTATCACTTAATACCTACCCAATGCAATTTCAATCTTACACTAAGATCAGAGTTCCTACTCACTCCCCCTCAACCACCTCAGTGATTACAACCTTTAATTAAATTAAAGTTAATTATGAAGTCACACTTCAAACAACTCTTGATTGTGCTTAACAGCTTTAATCAAGATACACAGCACTCACGCTTAAAAGCTTAGAGTGACACAACACTTACAACTCAATGAACACCCTAGTCAAATGCAATCATCTAGGTGATAATTGCATGGCTCACAAGATACACCTAATACAAGACACACAAAAATACAGCAGTGAAGTATGATGAACAAATAAAATCTTCACGCCTAAAATCCCTGAGTTCTGAATGAAGGATTGCCATCCTTTTATATTGCAGCACTTGGGCCTGGTACTTGTATTTCCTGAAATTAAGGTCAAGCAAGTTAACCTAATTTCCACACAGTATGGTACTAACAAATAGGCTATTTGTTAGGTTCATTAATTGTAGCTCAGTTGTTAGTTTCCTGGATTTTAGATCAGCTGTTGACTCCCTGAAGAATAGCCTGAGAAAACTGCTGAAACAGAAAAACTAGTCAACCTACGATTTAGCATATGCTGTCAGGAATGAATGTCACAACATTCAGTTTGACGTCCAAGTCATAGACCATATGCTAAGTCTATTTTTCCTGAAAACAGACTGTACAGAATGTTGTACTATATAGGACCACTCAGTCCATACTTCAGTATCAGCTTACATTAATAAATGTCACAATATCCAATTTGACATTTACACATAGAGCCTTACGCCATGGTTTGTTGTCCTCCTGAAGAACAGACTGTGATACATACTGAACTGTAGTAGAAAACCAAATTGCCTATTATTCAGTATATGCTGTCAATGATGAATGTCATAACATCCAGTTTGACATTCAGACAGTAGGCCTTATGCCAGGTCTGTTATTCCCTAAACAGACTAAAATTAAATACTGAGTTATAAAAGACAACCAACTGCTCTAGACCTCAGTACCTGCTGTCAGTAATGAATGTTATAACATCTAGTTTAACATTCAGTAAATCTTGTATTAGCTAAACCTGCAGCATACTACTCAAGTATGTCATGACATTAGTCAAGACATCAGAGTACAGTTAGATGTTCTAACACACAATGCAGTCAATCAAACATCTCCACAGCATGTCATGACATCAGTCAAGACATTAGAGTCCATTTAGTGTTTTAACATGAAATGCAGCCAATCAAACATCTACAATTGATGATATGGATGCAAATGGGTGCATGAATGCATGAATGCAACAATCACACTCAAGGATCAAGCAAAGCACACCAAACAAAGGTCATGGGATGGATCATATTATCCTTAATATCAATCATCCATTTTGGTGGATTATGGTTTACACCTTTATCAACACCCAAGTTCCATTGATATTAAGGATACATGAACTGATCAACCATGAATCAAGGGTTTGTTGCAAGTCACGAGCATAGAGTCTTGGTTAAGAACCACCCAAAGGGAGTGTACTAGGGTTTAAACCTACCAAACATGTTCTACAAGACGTTCCCATAGTCATCATCCCATCTTTCGGATATTATCGGAGAAACGACTACTCATATTCCAAAAATATTCTCAAGAGAGACTCTTATGAGTGTAGTATCGCGTAACAATCGTATCAAATCTTACACTTGAACGACCTTCGCACTACATCCTAAGAATAGGCCAAGATGGGCTTGGTAAACTAAGGTCCTTGGCTTCTAAGGTCTATATTGGAAAGAGTAATGTCTAACCACAACTTACTTGTGTGACATTATTGATCCCAACATGACCTCCACCAAGTGAATGGACTTGCAAGTCAACTTGCTAAGGAATAACTCCACACAAGTCAACAAGACTACACCATTCTCCTATCCTAAGTGCACTCGAGTCCGGGTATAGAACTCATCTCACAAAGATCACCAAGCATACGAGGAATTAATATTCAAGCAATTCAATCATTACATACAATACAGTAATCCCAAATTGCACAAAAATATGTCACAAGACAATACAATACAACAAAAATGAAAAGTAGGTAAAACCCATTAGGCAAACTTTCCCCAGCAGAGTCGCCACTTTTCTGTAGCGGGATATTCGTTACCATTAGAGATATTGACTAAATCCAAGGTAAATCATACAAGTCGAGTCGCCACCGCACTTCTATTTATCCAAAGGAATGGTTAGAAAGCGAACAAAAACCTAAAAGTTTTAAAAAAAAACTAGTAAAAGAGAAACAGAGATCTGGGTAAGGGGGTTGGTTATGTAATGGGAAGGTGTTAGGCCTACCACAAGGATAACTCAAACCTAATAGCTAAATGTTATGAAAGATTTGATTAAGGAAGTGGCCATTGGAACCACAAAAAAACATTTGAATGGGTTATATTTACCAATTAAAAGTATATACAAAAATGGTCAAAGTTGACTTAAAAGTTCAATTCAAAATAAGTGTTATGAAAAGAAAGTTTGGAAATCAAAAGCATAAGGCTTAGGTTTCTAATGTTGAAAACAAGTGTTAAATGTTTGCACAAAAGGTTTTGGCTTGGATTAGAGTGGAGGGAAGAAGAAGAAAGGCTAAAGTCCTAAGTAAAGCAAAAAGGTGAGGGATAAAGAAATAAAACCACAATGGAGTTCCTCTCTTGAGATCATACTGATGATCCAAGTAGCTCCCATCCTTTGGAATAAGCAATCATACAAAGCATAAACTCAAGCAATCATCAATCAAGGTGAACTTGGAAAATACTTCTCAATGCATCTTGGATCTCTCTCTCTCTTGGGAGCTCATGGTAATGGTTCTTCAATTAAGCTCAAGTGGGAACCCCTAGCACAAGAACACACACATCAAAGAGTTTTATGAAACAAATCAAGAATGGACAAGAGTGAGTTTAGAGGCTTGGCCCATATTCATCATTAAGATCCTTCTGCTCCAATTTTGCATAGGGAATATCCTAAAAACTAAGTCCACTTCTCCATTCTTTGCATAGGGAAAAATCCTAAGATCTAAGTCCACTTCTTTGCATTTGGTCCACAACAATCACAACAAAAACAAAAGCACAATAGTACATACACAATTATGTGCTCAAGTGAGCAAAAGGCAAATGGCATTAACATAAACATGTGCTCAAGTGAGCAAAGAGAAAAGCAAATGGATAATATGTGCAAGAATAGTAAATTGCATAAAAGTAAAGAGCAAAAAGTAAATGTTAATTGTTAATGGTTAGTGTTAGTGGTTAGTGTGCCATAAGGAAAATTTAGCGCTATGTTAAGCAATCGTAATTGGACTTATGTAGAAGTCACAACTATCTGAGGCCGGTCAATAATAATGTAGGCAACAACACAAGTTAGAAGTCTTGATTAGTGAACCAAGTTCCAACAACTTGCCATGCCAAAAAAGAAAAAGAGAATTGATCTTGTATTGGTTTAAGCCTTTTGCATGATTTAGAAAACAACCTATCCTTAATGCAAAGCCATTCACTTGATCAATTGATCAGGATGAATTAGATTTGAATCAAGGAAGATTAAGTCTCCTTAATCAATGCCAACTTATCAACCTTCAACTCATTGATCAAAAAGAAAGAAGAAGAAGAAGAAGGAGATGAATAATAGATAAGGAGATGGAAATATCAAAATGCATAAGATGAAATAAGATGTACCAATCCATATGTATTGACCAAATGACATTTAAAGTCAAAGTCAAAGAATAAGAAATCAGAAATGGGATGAAGATTGGACATCAAACAAATAGCATAATATTTTTGGTATTTTCAATATTAAAATAAACTTGAATTAAAAAATAAAAGAAAGGTCAAACTTCAAAATCACTTCAAATCAACCTTAAAAGGTCCAAGTGATTTATCCCAAGTTCAACAAGGTCAAACTAAGTTTGACAAAAAATTTCAGCATTTTTAAAAGTTAGAAACTATTTTTAATCAATTAAAAATGAATAAAAAATAACCTAATTGAACTAAAATCTCAAATAAATCTCCAATCAATTAAAAAATTGATGAGAATATTTTTCATAGATCCATCATCATTCAAATAGGTTAGGAAAATATTTTTGTATTTTTTTAATATCAAAAACTATTTAAAATGAATTAAAAATAACCAGAAAAGAGAAAATTCAAAAAAAATATCAAATGACAAAATAAAAAATATTAAAAAACAGAAATAGAAACTAGAAATTATTTGGAGAAGAATGCAATTGGTCCCATAATTTTTGGGCCAATAATAAAAAAGATATGAATTTTTGAAATAAAAGGAAATAAAGAAAAATAAAATCAGAAAATCAAAAATGCCAAAAATCCAAAGGCGTCAGATCTGGATTCATTAATTGACGTGGCATATTTGAAGGCAGGGAGACGCGCGCGCATGGTGTACTTGAGTCAACAACATCACACATAGCCTCTAAAAAAGTCATTACATTGGATGCATGAGATTCAATCTGGAAACAGGAATGGACGCTCATGATTGAATCTGGAGACCAGATGGTGGCCAGCGCCACCGTCTTCTCTGGCCAACCTCCGACCATGTCCAAAATTTGCAGAGCTTCAAATGGAAACCAAAACGCACGATCCATACATCTTTGGAAAGCTGGGATGATGTACATCATCCCTGTGCCACTCAATTCCACTCTAGATCTCTATATTGAGAGAAATCAAAGATGGAAGTTCTGTGGTGTTCATCATGAACTTAATGGTTTTCAAAAATTAAATGCACAGTCATGATGCCTCTATTGAGAGGACTTCAGCCAACACAAGATCCAAGCAAATAGGTCAATATATGATGAGTTTTGAAGAAAATACCAGTTGAAGAACAAACTTGAATTCTGGAGATTTAAGCTTGATTCCTTGCTTTCTTTATCAAAACCGAAGATCAATGGAGTAAAGTATGAAGGTCTAGAAGCTTTAGATCCAAGGATTCAACCAGATGTAGTTGAATTTTGGATCTGAAAAAAAATGAAGAAAAGTGAAATAGCTTCTTTGGTGAGGTTGGGGAATCACTTCAGCAGGGTTTTAGGCGCCTTTAGGTTGGTTTATGATGGAGGTATGCACCTCTATTTATAGCAAAACCTGATGCAAGCAAGGTGAATTTCGTGTGCATGAAAGTTGAAGGCCTCCATGCATGGACCTGTACAGGCGCATGGAGGGCCCAAAAGCTAATGCAAAGGGATGCTGAAATGATTTGGAGAAGGTTTGGACGTGTGATTTGCACTCCAATTGCTTGCGTATGAAGTTTCACCATGTTATGCATAATTGAACCAAAAACTTCCCCTTTTGAAAATACCAATTGCCAAATCCAAATATGATCATGTGAGTAATGGTTGGAAAGGTTTTGATGTAAGGAACAATTGTTATATTGGGCAAAAATCCATTTGAGGTGTGGAAATTGGTGAAATTGGAGTTTAAAGTGCAAGGTGCAAAACATGTAAAGGCAAAGTTTCTAAATTTGGCCAATGTTCAAGCCCTTCTGTTTTGATGATGCAAGCCTCAAATGAAAAAACCTCCAACATCAAAGTTGCAGATATTTTCAAGAAAATCAAAATAGACCTACATTTTGCATCCTTTGGATTTTTGATGAAAGAGTTATGGGCACTTGAAGTTGGACTTTTTTGCCTTTCAATGCATTTGGTCCAAAGTGACCTATAATGTCTTGCATTATCACATGTATTTCCTTTGAGATTTTGAAATTTTGTTCAACATAACATTTCAAGTAGACATCTTAAGCTTTCCAATGCATTTGATACCACCTCAAAATCATAAAAAATGACTGAGTTATGTCCTTGGGAAGGTGACCCAAAATTAGGGTTTCAGTCAAAATGACCTATAATGTCTTGGAATGGGAGATGACCTTCCAAGATTAAAACCAAATTTTGATGAACATAAAAGTTGTTCATATTGTCCTTAATATCATTTTTTCTTTTGGGATCATCTCCATTTGACCAACACATAAAAAGCTAGGTCTCAGTGCATTTCAAAATAGCTAGATGAATTGACTGATCAACTTCTCAAGTCCATAACTCATATCTTGATGAATTGATGGTTGAGGACACTCAAATAAGTTTAAATATGCATTAAATGAAGAATTAAAGAACTTCCCTTGATTGTATTTGACCATGGGCTGAGGTTGCTTCAAGAGCAAGGCATTGTGGTGCACAGATGAATTAGGGTTTCTCTGGGGGTCAAACCTCAAAACCTTTGACTTGCTTTGATCAAAATGATGAATTGAGATTCTAGGGAGTCATATTTGATGGATGAGATCTTTGGGAACCACTACCATGCTTGCTATCATCTTCTCTTGGCCATATCTCTGCACAAAGGATCTCCTTGAAGCTTTGGACCTTGTGATTGCTCAGGCTACAAACAAAAGATGTTAGTGACATATTTTTGTTCTTTTGATTAGTAGACAAAATAAGAAAATCAATAATATACAATTCAAGCATGCTTGGTGATCTCAAACCACTCTCAAGAAGTCCCACCCAAAGGTAAGGGAACCAAGATGCTAATGATCCTTGAGGTAATGCAAATGCAATGTTATGATGCCATGAGGGATCTTAGGGACAAAATTAGGGTCTTACATGAACCAAGACATTTCTATGAGAAGGGCTTCAACTTGGATAACTCGACAAGTATGCCACTAGCTCTTATGAATGGAAAAAAAAGGCCAAGTTTTCACACAATGCCATGAAGAATGGGAGACTTACAATCTCACTTACTAGAATGTTATGCCTTGCAGGACAAATTTAGCTCTATGCTAAGCAATCATAATTGGACTTATGTAGAAGTCACAGCTATCTAAGGTCGGGCAATAAAAATATTGGTGCTAATGCATGTTAGATACTTGGTACAAAGAACCAAACTCCTAAAACATACCACACACAAAGATAAAGATGGGATGAACCTATCTCAATCCAGCTCATGTTGATTTATCTGACACAAGGTCATTGATGAATCAACTAGCATTTGGACAGTAGAGAAATAACTGGTCAATGATGGACTGGAAAAGAATAAGGATGAATATGAAGAGGGGAGGGGAAATAGAAATCCAAATTGATCACAGAGAAAATTCATATGATCAATACTATCCATTCATCTTGAGGGATGAAATGTACATTTCATCAACCCGCTAAATCCAATAGTATTGATCAAATGGAAGTTCAAATCAACCATGATCAAGGCCAGAAAGTCAAATATCATAAGGTCAATCAAATGGCTCGACGATATTTTTAAACAATTAAACAAATAAAAATCAATTTTAAAATGAATTAAAATGCACTTTTAAATGGAGAAAACCTCAAATTCCTTCATATCACCAAATAAATGGCCAAGGGATTTATCCTAGGTCAAACAAAGTCAAAGGACCTTAGACAAAAAAATTCACAAATTTTGGAAAGTCAGAAGTATTTTAAAATATTTAAAAATAAGTCAAAAATCAATTAATCCACAAAAAATATCAAAATTAATCCAAAAAATGGTTTTAATTCAAAATATGAAAGAGGAAAATATTTAAATATTTTTGGTGAAAGTCCCTTATTTTTTGGATTAAAAATAAATTTATTATGAATTAATCAAAATAAGTGGATTAAAAGAAAAATCAGAAATTGAAAGAAAATTGGAAAAAACAAGGGACATCAGATCTCCCTCATTAATTGAGGTGGTAGATCTAATGGCCATGCGCTAAGGTGTACCAAGGACCTGAGTCAAACGCGAAGCAAAATGGGTAATCAGAACCAATGGCCATGATTAAAATGTTTAAACATGATTAGATGGTTGTGAGGGTGCCAACATACCACTGGAGCCCAAGCTTCGGTCTTCTTCTCCGATGGACCTTACCGAATTGGTCTACCACTAACCTCCATAAAAATGAAAAGTGAATATACTATTTTGAAGGAAAAATCCTCAAGAGTCCAAATCTGACCTCAATTTCTTCCAATTCCAAGTATATTGAAAGATACATGGATTTGAAATTTGAGGAGTATGATCTGAGTTGCTTCAGTTTGACCTCAAAGCAACTCGATCTTGTTGCCTACATTGGTAGGACTTCAGCCAAACAAAAACCAAGTGAAATGTTGGATAATCGAAGAAGGAAAGTTTCAGAAAATTCACCTTCTGTTTGTAGTGATGAAGCACGATCTGGATCTCAATTTGCTTGGGCTTTCTTCCACTAGCTTTCAGGAGATGAAATGGATGCTCAAATGATTTGGACTCTTGGAGTTTCAATCTCAAACAGAAGTGAAATTGAAACTTGATTTCAAATGAAATCTTCAAGCTTTTCCTATCAATGGAGGATGGAAATATTACAGGAGCAAGGCTTGGGCCAGGTCTCCCATTCTGAGTAGCAAGGCAATGTATTTATAGGCTTACTAATTGATTTCTAAACTCTTCCATTAAAATGCCAAAAATTGCAATTCTCATGTGCATGCTTGCATGGGCGTGTGATAGGCCCATGAAATGATTGGAATTAGTCCAAAATGAAGTGTAAATCAACCTGAAACAATAGCATGAAGTCATGAATAAGTGAAATGGAAGTTGATCATGGAACTTACCAAATGAGGCCATGCATTACACCCATGTGCAAGTCCTTCAAAAATGCTACGAATGCCATGATCTTGGATGATTTGGAAAGGTAACATGAAGGGGAATAACTTTTCTGTTGAATAATTTTTCATTTGGAGCTTGGATCATGATGAAGTTTTGAGGTGGAAGTTGGAGGAATCAAACATAGTTGAAAATTTTCTAAGTTAAAAGTGAAATGACCTTTTTTTTCCACCTTGAATAACATTTTCTATGAGCTTCAAATGAAAATACTTACTTCATCAAAGTTGTAGAGCTTTAATTCCTCTTAAATTTGGTCACAAATTGGACACCATTTGAATCTTGCATGAGAGAGTTATAGATTTGACACAAATTGTTCAATAATGATGACCCAAAATGACCTATAATGTTTCCTCTTGGTACATACTCTTGAAAGTTGAATTTGAGATTTATCAAAGAGGAAAAGTTAGAGAAGACATATTGAATTTTATCATGAAACTTGTATGGTATTCATATCATAAAAATTGAGCAAGTTATGGTCCTTAGAAGTTGACCTCCTAACTAGGGCACAAACAAAATGACCTATAATCTTTCACCATAAAAAATGATTTTCCTAGCAAAAATAGCTCTTGATGTCAACATTAAAGTTGTTTGGAATGTCATAAAAAGTAATGTTTCTCTTGGAATCATTTTCATATGAGAAGAAATGTAGGAGATAGGGTCTAGGGTACCCTATATTTGACTAGTTGACTTTCTCTGGTCAACCTCTTTGAACCAACTTGAAAACTTGAAGTTATTTTGATCTTTGGGGATCATGGAGAATAATATATGCATAAGATGATGTATAATGAAGTATCCCTTGAAATATTTGACCAAATATGGAAGAAACTTGATGAGGAAGTCACACAAGATACCAAGATGAATTAGGGCTTCCAAGGCAAACAAGCTTCAAAATCTTGATGAATTCTTGACCAAAATGATGCTTGGAAACATTATGAACCTTTACTTGATTGATCTCTTTGCATTGAGGATCTTAAACCCTAGATGTGAGCTTGATGAGGCACAGGTGGACACACACACTACCTACAAAAGAAACAAAGCTACACTAGACATGTTTTTAGTATTTTGGTTAGTAAATAAATAAAAACAAAGTATGATACAATCAAATGTGCTTGATGATCTCTCCCGATGCAAACCCAATGAGTGAGGGGTGAGGAGGATACCAAGGTGTCATCCCAAAGCCAATGCTAATGATGAGATAGAATGAGGGATCTTAGGATCACAATTGGGGTCTTACAAATGCCCCTATTTAAAGACATTCTACCTGAGGATGTGAAGGTTAAAATCTGCGTATCAACTCAGTTGAATAGACTTAAATAACAACATCAAGAAACAAAATTTGGTCCCTAAGAGACCTCATGATGCATATGATATGAATGTTAAAGTAAGATTTGTGGGGAATATATTACCATAAAGGAAAAGAATCCAGAGAGACTGAAAATCTATATGAGCATAATGCATTCCATAAGGAAAGCTTACTGAGGAGACATAAACTCTGGAGGATAAAAAGATATGCGTAGGCCAGGCTACGACTTAAAAATTGCTGGAGACACTAGTGGATTTCCATGAAAATAAATTAAAGGAAAGGCTCAGACTAGGGAAAAAGCTATTTGCAGGGGACAAGAGTAGGTCTGAACGAAGCTGAAATACTCAAGCCAAAGGAAATTCGATTTCAGAAAGAAATGCGAACCCAAATTCAACAGGGGAAGAAAAAATTCAATGCAAGAGTAAAAGAGAAATATTATCTACCACTGGTTACTAGGTAGGAAGATAATACACTCGGACAGAGGGACATTCGTTACTGGTTAGGGTAAACATATTAAGGATGACTCGCTAAGGAATATTCATTATCGATTATTGGGTAAGAATAACCTACTGGGGAAAATGGACTAAAATAGGAATTATAACTACCTTTACTAGGTAGAAGACCAAAGAGAGAGTCCCTGTCACCGGTTAGAGTGAACACATCAAGGATAAACTTAAAGGAAAGAATATCTGTCATCAGTTAGGATGAACATATCAAGGATAAACTTCCTGGGGAAAGAGGAAGAATATCCGTCACCGATTAAGATGAACATATCAAGGATAGAACACAGACATAAATAGGATTTATAACTACCAGCTATCAGGTAGAAGACTGAAAAGAGAGTATCCATCACTGGTTAAGATGAACATATCAAGGATAAACTTAGAGAAAGAATATTCGTCATCAGTTAGGATGAATATATCAAGGATAAACTTAGACAAAATAATATTCGTCATCGGCTAGGATTAAAAATAGAGATTGATGGAAACCTCAGAAGGGGAGGTTTTTTATTAATGTGCTCGCCAAGATCTCGTAATCTCGTGCCTACGTATCCTTATGGTGCAATAAGGAAATCAGAGCATTCGTAGTTCGGGGAACTACGGTTGGTTGGTGGCTTTTACCGAACAGCTGTTTAGATCGCATTCTAAAGGATAAATGTTGGCTTGTCTACTCTCGGCGGAGGCTTAAGCACTAGTTTGTTGTGCGCATTAGAAATTATTAAATAGGGTTCTTTCTGAAAAATAGTTTTGGCCACACGGGGGTGACAAGTTGAGTTAATATGTGTGATGTTTTGTTTGATTGGTTTCGATCATGCGGAGGCGAGAATTTGATGTATTAAGATATTTTGGTTGGATGATGATTACTCGGATAATCGAGTAAGATAACTCGTATCCTAATAGTCGGGAAAGGTAATAGAAGACTCTATACCACTTTCTTTTTCATCCTTAATTATAAAAAGGATTTAATGATGATTAATGTGTTTTGAATGGATGACGAATACTCGGATAACCGAGTAAGACAACTCGTATCCTAATAGTCGGGAAAGGGAATAGAAGACTCTAGACCACTTTCTTTTTCATCTAAGTGATTATGAGAATAAGTTTATGTATGGTTGACGTATTTTAGAATAAACAACAAGTGCTCGAATGGCTAAGTAAGACAACTCATATCCAAGCATTTGAGAAGAGGAATTGAAGACTCAAGACCATCTCCCTTTTCGTATAGTTTATTATGAAATGATTGATTTAATCGAACTTAGAAGTTTGTAAAGAAACGACGATTGTCTAACTGACCGAGTAAGAAAACTCGTATTCAAACAATCGAGGGGAGGAGTTAAAGGCTTAAAACCATCCCCCTTTTCATTTTATTTAGTAATAATGTTTTGATTTAATTATGCTTAAGCGGATTAGAAATGACGATTATTCGACTAACCGAGTAAGAGAACTCGCTGTCGCGACGCGAAAAATACCCGAGCGTAAGGAACGCTCGAAATATAAACAAAACAGAGTCGCCACCGAACTTTATTTATTCCCAAAGAGGGAAAGGGAAAATATCGATAAAACCCACGAAAAACAAAAAGAAATGGTCGTCCCAACCAAATCGGGTTCGGGAGTCGGTTATGCAAGGGGAAGGTATTAGCACCCCTCACATCCATCGTACTCGATGGGACCCATTTAGTTAGTTTTGTGTTAGAGTGTTAGCATGATATCGTTTGTGATCTTCTACTTATCGGGTAAGGAAAGAGAAAAAAAGAAAGAAAAGACTTAGGGTTTTCTAATATTAATGTGCCTGACAAGATTTCACAATCCTGCTCCTACGTATCTCCGGGTGCTATGAAGAACTCAAGGCATACGTAGTTCTACCCAAAGAGAACTACTGGATGGATTGCTTTTAAAGAGAGTGATGCTTGGATCACATTTGAGCGATTAAACCTTTACTTGCTGCTCACTCTTGGAGGCTGAAGTCTTTGTTTGTTTCGCATCAAAATGGATGTTGCATACTCTTTTATGAAAATGTTTTTGGAGTCGCACGAGGGCGGAAAATAAGTTTGATGAGTTTGAGTTGATTTTAAGCGGAGGCAGGCATCCAAGCAGGGAGCTCTACTGCATTACTCGAATGCCCGAAAAGGAAGAGGCCTAAGCCCAATCACTCTCTTTTCATTCAAAAGTTTATTATGAAAATGTGTGGCAAATTAGGTCAAAGTTCATTAACGGAAGATGATTAGTCAGACAGAGAGCTCTACAGCAGTGTCCAAATAATCGGGAAAGAGAAGGTCGATGCCCAATCAATCTTTTTCTTCTATAAGAGAAATGACCTAATTCTGGTAATTACTGTATGTTAATATGGAAGACGAATGTTTGAACATTGAGCTCTACAGCAGTATCCTAACATTCGAAACAGAGAAAGTCTAAACTTAATCAGTTTCTTACATTTTTATTGTAAAAAGATTTTAAAAAAGGGAGGCGACTTGACTTTGGATCAAGCGTCTCAAGTTGACTTATGAAAATAGTTTGGATGTGGCGGGGGCATATGCTCAACTTTGCATTTTAATTTGGATTTTATTTGGAAAATAGACTCGATGTTGGATCGAATGTTTATTTATTCTTTTTTTTTTGAAGGTGGTTGATTTTAATCTTTTGTTAATAATCAACTAATACAGTAAAGTAAATAAAAACGGTAAATTTATTACACATTTACGGGAATGGGGATACAATTTGTCAAATGGGGATACGAACATGAACTTATTTAACCGATCGACTTCATACATCTAGATCAAATAAAATAATCGATAAAGTAAATCCACTTAACAATAAATATCAATTAATTAAATTATAATCAATTAATCAATTTAGAAAATTAATTAATTAACTATTAATTTAATCAAAGCAAAAAGAAAATAATACTAAAACACATAAAGACAAGATAAGGGTGTAAGACATGAATGAGATGGTCCAAATAACATAGGTCTAAAGCCTAACCCAAGCATAATTAACCCATTTTACTTAAATAATAATAATAATAATAATAATAATAATAATAATAATTAATAATAATAATAATAGTAATAATAATAATAATAATATTAATAATAATAATAATAATAATAATAATAATAATAATAATAAAAATAATAATAAAAATAATAATAAGAGAGGAAGGGGCGATACATTCAGTGAAACAAGAGAGGTAGCAAGTTCACCTTTCCAAATTTCAAAATGTAGCCAATATGGATTAGATATGTGGCCATGGAATTAATAAAACAAAACCACCGAAAGGAAATAAATACTCCCTCTCAGTTCTCACAAAATGCAAAGAATGAAACCATTTTTTCTCTGTTAAGAACTTCACACACACAAAAACCATTCCAACAATGCTCTCATTTTGAGAAAAGATTTCAAAAAAAAAAATCAATTTACTTAAATAATAATATTAATAATAATAATAATAATATTAATAATAATAATAATCCACAAAATAATAATAATAATAATAATAATAGTAATAATTAAAATAATAATGGTCATTAATAAATAATAATAGTGAATAAAAAAAATAAAAATAAAAACCCAACCAAACATGTGGGGGAGTTGCTTCAACCAAAATTGATTTTAATCTGTAACTAAATTAGCCTGATAATATTGACTCTTTCAAACAACAATGGCCAAACAAAACCAATAAAAATGGATACATGACCAGCTCTTTTTTATTTATTTTATAAAATATATAAAATAAAACTAAGATAAACTAAATACAACAACCAAAATAAAAATGGAGAAAAAAAAGTCTCATTGTTCCTCATCTCTCACAATCTCTTGCTTTGTAAACTTAAATTTCAAAAAATTTACTTCCAATCTTTCTTATTCATGTTTTAATTAAAACTAAATAAATTAGAAAGAATAATAATAAAAAAAAACAGCAACTATATTATCTAATTTAAACTTTGTTTATGAGATAACAAAGCTCAGATAAAGCTAGTATTCACCAACAAAACTCATATAATGAAAAAGTAAACTCAAGAAATAAAACAAAGGGAGGAAACCCATGAGTACCAAATGGAAAGTAAGGGAGACGACGGTTCCAGTTGATAGCGCACGGTCGGAAGAGAGATGTGCAGTTGGTGGTTACGTTTGATACACCGGTTTCGCCGGAAACGTCCGTGGTGGTGACGTGATGGAGGAACAGAAGCAAGCCACTATGTCGGTGATGATTTGACCGTGCGTGGTGTTTTTTATGTGTGTTGCCTTAATGTATGGGAGATCGGAAGTGAGAAAGTGTGGAAACTTGAGTGTTATGGACCATTGGGAGAATGAAGGTATTTTTTTCTGTGCTTTCCTACATCAAGTCTCCTGTGGTTTAAAGGAAGAAATGATACTTAAAGAAACATATGGATGAATCACATGCCACGAACCTTCCCCAACCATGCGCCAAGTGTCTCTTTCTTAATGGAGAAATTTGAAGATATTTTGCATTTCTTTCTAATTCTTAAATTAAATGATAATAAAAATTAAACTTCACTAATTAAAATAAAAATAATAAAAATTGAATTGAATTTAACAAACAAATAATTTTAATTAATTTTACTAACTAAATTGGCTAAAACATAAAAAAATAAATCGGAAAAATAAATAAATAAATAATAATAAATAAAAAATCAGGCGTAAAATGTCCAAAAAATAAATTGAATTCACTTAATTGATCGGCACCAAATAAACGTCTCGGAAATATACAGGTTTTGATAAAAAAAATTGAAATAAAAATTGTCTAGTTAAAAGGCTCAGATTGATTGAAATGCGACCGAAAAAGTAGTCAAAAAAATAAAAGGAGTGCGCCAGATTAAACTACGCGGATCATAGATTAATAAAATTGACGTTTGCAAGCTCAATTTTGAAATTTTTCGCCCGCTAATTCAACATACAGTTGAGAAACGGTGCGACCGGTTTGTCTGTAGACCCGAAAAATTAACCTAGCTGAAATTCCAAGCACTATGCAAAATAAAATGCATGTGGTGACAAGTATAAAATGCAAACGTCTAGTGAATGCACTGATTCACTGACTGAATAAATACGAACAGACAATTAGACGCAGATGAATCTCCCTTGGACCATTTACTTCTCATTCTCAAACACAAACAAAACCTATACATATATTCAGACAACGACAACGCTCTTAATTCTCACCTTCTGAACCTCTGAAACAAGACGTAATTGAATGAATGATGCACTGAGATCGAGAAATCAAGTCTTTCGACTTCTTAATCAACAGATGATGAATGAAGGTTATTAAGATAAGATAAAATGCCAAAACTTCTGACTTTTTATCTAAAATCTTGATAAATTCTTTTTAACTAATGAAATGCATGACAAACTGGATCGATTCATGCTATGTTGATACGAGTGAAAAACTCAGGGTAAAATTTAGGGTATGACACTCGCATTCAAATAAATCGAGGAGAGGAGTTGAAAACTCAAAACCATCTCCCTTTTCACTTCGTTATTATGAAATGGTATTCAATTGCACTTAGGTATTTTTAATTGATTTTGAATAAAATACTCGATATTGGATCGAGGCTTTAAATTTGTTTTTACGAATGAAGTGGATTTTATTTAGTGTCTCGATCGTCTAATCGATCAATTAACAATCGACTAGGTCTCATTGTAAGAAAGCCCAAGAGTAAGCTATATGAGGTTGATGGCGATGCTAAACGCAATCGACTTACAAAGGTGTTTGAAGATGGGCTCGAGGTTTGAATCGAGAATTATGTGATTTATTTTTGACATTGGTTGGAATAGTTTTGAATCGATGAGATTTGAAAGGGTTTCTCATTATTATAACGCGCCTCACATATGAAATCAAGAATTTGTACAAATGGATAAATAAGCACAAAATAATAATTCATATAAATCCCAAAAGTGAATAATCATCTAAATTATGCTAAATAATAAATGATGATAATAAAATCATGTTAATTAATTAAATATGAATAAGTTATATAATCAATATTAGGTATTAATAATAATGATAATAAAAATTTAATTGATAAATAAAACTCCATTTAAATCAAATAAATTTAACAACCAATTATGTGCTAAAATAAACAAGAGAAACACACAAAATGGATGGGCCTTTTAAGCATCCTAAGGACCACTAGGGCGCACAACAGTAGATAGAAGGGAAGTGGGCCGAAAACCCAAGATGCCCAAGCGGGCAGAATCATTTCGGTTCAACCGAAACCCTAGGTCAGATCCAATAAGATCCATCCACATTCTGCTGGGAAACACAAGAGGAAATAAAAAATTTCAATTCCAACGGTCACATGGGAAATGGGGTATGTAGCGGGGTATTCGCTACCTTTGGAGATATTGATTAAATCCAAGGTAAATCATACAAAGTCAAGTCGTCATCGCACTTCTATTTATCCAAAGGAAAGGTTAGAAAGCGAACAAAAACCTAAAAAGTTTTAACAAAAACTAGTAAAGGAAACAGAGATCTGGGTAAGGGGGTTGGTTATGCAATGGGAAGGTGTTAGGCACCCAAAACATCCTAGGTACTCCTAGGGAGCCCTTTTCACATTTGTTGCAAAGCTTATTTGTTTTGTGAAATTTTATTTGTGCAAACATGATTGAAGAGTTGAGAAGAGAATTTACAAGTTATTTACATTTTGTGTTTGGATGGATAAACCCATTGCCTACGTACCCTCTTATAAAAAGATTAGGATCAAAACCTCGTAGTTCGGGGTAAAAATTTCAAAATGAATTGGTGAATTGATTGGTCCAAAAGCCTTAAGGTCTTTTGTTATCCAAGGGAAAAAACTCAACCTAAAACCCCAAATCCACCATGTGAGGATAACTTCAACATGCTAGTGAGGGGTTAACCCTATAATAAGCATGGAAGGCTTATTGTCCATCACTAAGGACAAAGGTGAGTATTACATCTACCACAAAGATAACTCAAACCTAATAGCTAAAGGTTATGAAAATTTTGATTAAGCAAGTGGCCATTGAAACCACAAAAAAGACATTTGAATGGGTTATATTTACCAATTAGAAGTATATACAAAAGTATTCAAAGTTGACTTAAAGATTCAATTCAAAATGAGTGTTCTGAAAAGAAAGTTTGAAAATCAAAAGCATAAGGCTTAGGTTTCTAATGTTGAAAACAAAAGTCAAATGTTTGCACAAAGAGGTTTTTGGCTTTGGTTAGAGTGGAGAGATGGAGAAGAAGGGCTAAGTCCTAAGGAAAGCAAAAAGATGAGGGATAAGAAATGAAACCATACTAGGAGTTCCTCTCTTGAGATCATATTGATGATCCAAGTAGCTCCCATCCTTTGGAATAAGCAAGCACAAAGTATAAGCAATCAAACAAGTCTCAAAAGAGATCCTCAATGTATCTTGTATCTTCCACTTGGATGAACATGGTAATGATCCTCCAATTAAGCTCAAATGGAAACTCCTAGTTCAAGAGCACACACATCAAAAGTTCCATGGGGTAAAACGCTATCCTAACCAGAGACCAGGGAAACAACAAACTAATAGGGAGATTAAGACTCGAATCTAATAGTTATCATGCAATCAACATCCCTAAGTTGAGGTATCTAACAAGAACTTAACTCACAAGTAAGCAAACATCACACACTATATCCATACAAGAGGCTCAAACAATGAGTGGGCTTTAGTCAAGAGGGTTCATGTCAACCTCAACAAACAAGCCAAACTGTAAAGGGTAGTCTGTAGCTCTTAACCATTAACATTGAACGTTAGGGTGAAGCTGATCAAATTGGTAATGAGGATGAGACCTCATGCTCTTAACCCTGGCCAGGGTGAGCTCATGACAAAGAAAGCGTGGGGATCCAGAAAGTGGGATCCTTTTCCACTTGACAGACTCTGGACAAAGATCTGGGGCACATGTTCAGAAGCATCAGCACGTAGTGCGAGCATAAAGAACGACACACTGAATAACGGGGGATTGGCTACTAATCCCTTTTATCCTTCAATTGCCTCTTCTCTTGGAGGTCTTATCAAATAACACATGCCTCTTATTGGAGGTCTTTGAGCACAATTTTAAACAAACACAAACAGAGCCTCTGAAGGAGGACTTGCCAACAAAATGCCTGCCAAAAAGGTGACAGGACTTCAGACTACATGAAGTAAGAAGCTAACTACCTGAGTGGTGTGTCAACCACAATCCAAAACTTAAGCAAAAGCAAAAGCAAGCAAGCAACTAAGGTACCTGTACAAAGACTAAACAGTCAGTATTTCAGTCATAAAACCAGAAAACAAACAGTGAAACTCTCCAACAGTTACACAATTCAATGCATAATGCCCAAGCACTCAAATGAGCTCATGAGTTCACCACATCAATTAAAACCCTACAAAACAACAATAAGTCAGAACTCAATTCATTTTTTATCTCACAAAGTGAGAACAAATCCAACCATCAATGATAAGTGTCCAAACCTGAAACACAAGACAAAGTTAGTTTATGTACAAAACCCTAGTGCAAAGACAAGATTCAAAACCCAATCAAATGACCAAAACAAAACCCAATCTTCTACACATCACACATTCAAACACTCCATCTAATGTCCTCAAAAGGACCAGTATCAAATCAATAAGCAAGTATCGCAATTGGTCTAGGCCATGCAAGGACAAAAAATGTGCACAAAATGAACTTCCAACTTAGAAAGTTCATATCAAATCAAAAATACTGATAACATGAAATTATATCACATTTTAGGACTTAATTCAATTAAATTATATTATTATTTACTTTAATTTATTTCATTTTATCAGATATTACGCGGTATTTCCTTTCTATTTATCTCAGGTAGTCTATTTGAAGCAAAAGTAAAAAAAGGAAGAAAAGGAGGTGCAAAAAGAAGTTTTTGGAAAGAAATAGCAAAAGCCAAGCCCAGCCCAAAGAAGGCACAGGCGTTGTGCCTGTGACGAGCGTCACAGAGGCTGTGACGAGCGTCATGCTGTATACACTTGTGTGACGAGCGTCACACATGGTGTGACGGACATCACACCATTCCCCTACATTTTTGCC
The DNA here is from genome assembly GCF_024323335.1 of Lathyrus oleraceus. Lineage (NCBI taxonomy): Eukaryota > Viridiplantae > Streptophyta > Magnoliopsida > Fabales > Fabaceae > Lathyrus > Lathyrus oleraceus. The sequence continues at coordinate 44,027,455 of NC_066581.1, forward strand.
TTCAGAGACGTTGAGTCCTATTTGCACGCTGAATCCTATTTCCACGCCTATGCCTTCGTTACGTGAAGACCCCTTGACGCGGACTACTTCTGAAGACCGTTACGGAAAGTGCCAATATAAATACCAGCTTTGCAAACCCTTCCTCGGGTCCACGCTTCCAAACAGTTTTCCAGTTTTCGCTTTTTCGCATTTTTTTTCCAGCAGCTTAAGCATATTCCTTATAGTACTTCTTTTATAATTTTTTATATTGTTTCTTTTACAATTCTATTTTCTTTTCTAGCACTTAATTAATTTTTCGCACAATAGTTTCTACACCGGAAACTATTGTGTACCTTTTACCGGATCTAACCTTACGTTAGAATCTAGTTTTTTATTCCTTCGCTTTATTTTTCTGCCTGATTGAAGAACTCAAGAACAAATCCAACCGGTCTGTGGTGGAGTGTTCAAGACTGCTATTTAATTATTCAGGTTCTTTATTTATTTGTTGAATTTATATATGCTTGTTTTTATCATTAATTTATACTGCTTGCCTGCGATGAATCTGTTTATGCATGTTATTTATTTAAGTCTGTTTAGCATGTCTGGCTGATTTATTTAGGTATCGGTATGTAAAGTAAGCGTAATGAAGGAATCAAAACTAAGTTGGTTTAATTAAGTTTAAAATTAAAATCACTCTTTTTACGGTCTCAATTTACAGGTTTAATAACAAAGTTTTTGTACGAAAGTAAAAGACATAAAGAAGTTAAAATCAATAGAGCGAAGTTTGAGGTTTTGACTGGACAGTGTAAATTGGACATTAATTCTAGATCAGGGCGAGAGCAATTTTTAGAGTTAATTAAATTCTAATCTTTTTCAAAAAGTATTTTTAAAGATTGAATGTGAGGACGAGAGTTAAGCATTTGAATTTAATTATATAACCTAAGTCAACAGAGCGAGAGTTTGAGATAAGGGTGTTTAAACGATTAGTGTTTTCTTAAAAAGAGTTTCTACGGATTCTATTGTTTTCAAAAAGTGGTTTTTGACTTAATTATAAGTGACTATAAAATCATAGTTTATTCAACAGAGCGAGAGTTTGAGATAAAACTTTTAATCAATAGTGTCAACTGAAAAGGTTTATTTTAAAACCAAGAAACCAATAAAGAATTGATTCCCTAATTACGACGAATTACATACCGATATCCGCTTATTAGATATAAATTTTAGATCTTATTTTAGTTTTAGCTTTTTCCCCCAAAAATATAAGTATTACCTGCCTTAGCTTTACGAAGTAACCTTAGATAACGGTATATCGATTCATAAGTCCCTGTGGGATCGATATCTTTTAAAACTACGCGATAGAACTGTGCACTTGCAGTTTGTACCCCAATTCGACTCATAAAGTCGAGCGATCAAGTTTTTGGCGCCGTTGCCGGGGACTTTTATTTAGTCGATATCGTAACTCTTCTGTTACGCTGTAGAGACTAAGGCTTTTCTTTCTCTTTTCTTTCTTTCGTTGATTTGTATGCCACACACTCGCTCACAAGGCGAGCCGTTCTACTTACGAATCAATGATATCGAACTATATCTCCGAGTCTTACGACGAATTCGGGAATATCGTGCTTCAAACAATCTACCTCCTGTAGAACTTCCTGATTTCAAAAATATTTTCCCTTCGATACCCGAGATGGCAGAACCAGCTCGTGCTCTTAGAGATTACGCCGCTCCATCGCAAGATGAACCGCATTCAAGTATTGCTCCACCCGCAATCGAAGCAAACAACTTTGAACTCAAACCTTCACTGTTGCAGGCAGTGCAACAGAACCAATTCTCTGGAAATCCTACCGAGGATCCTAACCTTCATTTATCCGTATTTGTCCAATACGCTGATACTGTTAAAGCTGATGGTGTCACTTCAGAGGCAATTCGACTTCGTCTTTTTCCTTTCTCGTTAAGAGATAGCGCTAGAAGATGGCTTCAATCTCTTCCTTCCAACTCAGTCACCACATGGAACGAGTTGAAGAAAGTTTTTCTTGCTCGATATTTTCCGCCAAGCAAAACAGCTATGTTAAGAGCCCAAATAAATGGATTTAAACAGAAAGATAACGAGTCTCTTTTTGAAGCATGGGAAAGATACAAAGACATGATGAGACTTTGTCCACACCATGGTTTAGAAGACTGGTTAGTAATTCATACATTCTATAATGGTCTCCTATACAACACGAGGTTAACAATAGATGTCGCCGCAGGTGGTGCACTAATGAACAAACCTTATGCTGACGCTTACCAACTTATCGAAAGCATGGCTCAAAACCACTATCAGTGGGGAAGCGAACGAACAATGGTGGAAAAACCTCAAACGAAAACTGGCATGTACGAGATAAGTAACCTTGATCATGTTAATGCAAAAGTGGATGCTCTGGTCCAGAAAATTGAAAGTTTAAATGTATCACCTCCAGTCACCGTAGTTGCCATAACTCAGAATTGCGAAGTCTGTGGAATCCAAGGTCACACTCCTGCAGATTGTCAACTCCTAACAGGAATCCAAGCGGAGCAAGTAAATTATGCTCAAGGAAGCCCCTACTCGCACACCTATAACTCAAATTGGAAGAATCATCCCAATTTTTCATATAAGAGTAATAATGCTCTATACGCACCTGGACAATCTCCAAATCAAGCCCCAGCTATACCTCCGGGATATCAGAAGCCGATCCCATCTACATCTAACAATAACGCCCCTAGGAAATCCAACTTGGAAATCATGATGGAAAACTTTATAGCTTCTCAACAGCAAACCAATAAAGATTTCTTAAACCAGAATGTACACACTGGCGAACAAATTAAACAACTAGCAAGTAAAGTAGATGCCCTGGCTACTCATAACAAAATGCTGGAAATGCAAATATCACAAGTAGCTCAAGAACAAGCGCTTACTGCTGCCCCAACTGGTACATTTCCTGGCCAACCCCAACCTAACCCAAGAAGCCACGCTCATGAAATTATACTGAGAAGTGGAACGGAAGTGGAAGGACCGTCTGACCCAAGGATAGAAAACCAAAACTCTAAAAAGTCAACTGAGGAAGAAAGTGAACCTAAGGAAAAGGAAGAGAGTAATAAGGAAACCGTAGAAAAGAAGGAACCTTATGTACCTCCACCACCTTATAAACCACCTATCCCTTACCCTCAAAGGCTTATTAAAACCAAAGATGCGGGCCAATTTAAAAAATTTGTCGACCTACTAAAACAATTAAACGTCACAATTCCGTTTACAGAAGCTATTACGCAGATGCCCTCATACGCCAAGTTTTTAAAAGAAATTCTTTCTAATAAAAGGAAACTTGAAGATAGCGAAACCGTTACACTCACCGCTGAATGTAGCGCTATAATACAGAATATGCCTCCTAAACTTAAAGACCCAGGTAGTTTCTCTATACCCTGTCACATAGGAAAATTTGTCATTGACAAAGCCTTATGCGATTTAGGAGCCGGTATTAGTGTTATGCCTTTATCCATATGCAAGAGACTTGAAATGGGAGAATTAAGACCAACTAAAATGTTTGTGCAACTAGCAGATCGTTCCGTCAAATACCCTGTAGGAATTCTTGAAAACGTTCCAGTGCGCATAGGTCAATTCTACATTCCAACTGATTTTATAATTATGGATATTAGAGAAGATGAAGTTACACCCATTATACTGGGAAGACCGTTCTTAGCAACTGCCGGTGCAATCATAGACGTAAAACGAGGACGACTCACTTTCGAAGTAGGAGAAGAGAAAATTGAGTTCATTCTTTCCCAATTTTTGAAAGCACCTGCAATAGAAGATACATGTTACTTCATGGATATCATCGATGAATGCATAAAAGAAACGGAGTTAGAAAAAGACAAATCATCTGACTATCTTGTAGAAGACAAACTTAACCAATGTTTAGCAATAACACCAGACCCTACGCAGTGCCTTAAGAAACCAACCTTAGACCTGAAAACACTTCCCAAGAATCTGAGATATGAATTCCTAGACTTAGAGCTTGAACGACCAGTGATAGTTAATGCTGACATAGGAAGACTCGAAACAGAAAAACTCCTGCATATCTTAAGAAAATATCCAACCGCACTAGGTTACAACATCACCGATCTTAAAGGAATAAGTCCTTCTATTTGTATGCACCGCATCATGCTAGAAGAAGACTGTAAAACTTCTAGGGAACACCAGAGGAGACTAAACCCGATCCTGAGTGAGGTAGTGAAGAAGGAAATAACCAAGTTATTAGAGGCAGGTATCATATATCCTATATCTGATAGCAAATGGGTTAGTCCGGTACACGTAGTACCAAAGAAAGGAGGTATAACAGTCAGTGAAAATGAAAAAGGAGAAACTATAACCAAACGAATCGAATCGGGATGGAGAATGTGCATTGACTATAGGAAACTAAACAAAGCAACCCGAAAAGATCATTTCCCTTTACCATTCATTGACCAGATGTTAGAACGATTAGCAAAACATTCACATTTCTGCTATCTAGACGGTTACTCAGGTTTCTTTCAAATACCAATTCATCCTGATGACCAAGAAAAGACAACGTTCACGTGCCCTTTTGGTACCTTCGCTTATAGACGAATGCCGTTTGGCTTGTTTAATGCTCCTGCAACTTTCCAAAGATGCATGACGGCAATATTCGCCGATTTTCTAGAAAACATCATGGAAGTATTTATGGATGACTTTTCCGTATGCGGACAAAGCTTTGAAGAATGTCTTGAAAACCTAGAGAAAGTTCTAGAGCGATGTGTAAAAGTAAACCTAGTACTTAATTGGGAAAAATGCCACTTTATGGTACAAGAAGGAATTGTTTTAGGACACATCATCTCGAACAGAGGAATTGAAATAGACAAAGCCAAAATAGAGGTAATCGAAAACCTTCAACCTCCGAAAACTGTGAGAGAAGTACGAAGCTTCTTAGGACATGCCGGTTTTTACTGACGATTCATTAAAGACTTCTCTAAAATAACTAAACCGTTGACCGGATTATTGATGGAAGATGTTGAATTCATATTCGACAATAAATGTTTAGAAGCATTTCAAACGCTTAAACAAGCACTGATCTCCACACCCATAATGCAGACACCAGATTGGAATGAACCATTCGAAATAATGTGTGATGCCAGTGATTACGCTGTAGGTGCTGTTTTAGGACAACGAAAGGATAAAAAGCTTCATGTTATATATTACGCAAGTAGAACTCTAGATGAAGCACAAATGAATTACGCCACAACCGAGAAAGAACTTCTAGCAGTAGTGTTTGCGCTAGATAAATTTCGTTCTTACTTGGTCGGAGCCAAAATAATCATCTACACTGACCACGCCGCTATCAAATACCTCTTAACTAAAAAGGATGCTAAACCTAGACTCCTAAGGTGGATCCTGTTGCTACAAGAGTTCAATTTGGAAATCAAAGACAAGAAAGGAACTGAAAACGTAGTAGCAGATCACCTCTCTAGACTTGAGAACCTTGAACCGGAAAGAACATCAATTAACGATGATTTCTCGTACGATAAGCTTATAGCTACCTTAGAAGAAAATCACGCTGATAAACAGGTAGAAACCACCTTAGCCATATCTGTTACACCGTGGTACGCTGACCTCGTTAATTATTTAGCTGCCGGAATAGTTCCACCTACCTTATCCTACCAACAGAAGAAACGATTCTTCTATGACATAAAACATTACTACTGGGATGACCCCTTACTTTTTAAAAGAGGCCCCGATGGTATTTTCCGTCGGTGTATACCCGAAGAAGAGGTAGAAAATATAATCCAACACTGTCACTCCGTTCCTTATGGTGGACACGCAAGTACATCCAAGACCTGCTCTAAAATCCTACAAGCCGGTTTTTATTGGCCAAGTATATGGAAGGATGTACATGCAGCTATTAAGAAATGTGACAGATGTCAACGCACAGGAAACATATCTAGACGTGACGAGATGCCACAAAAGGGCATTTTGGAAGTAGAGATTTTCGACGTGTGGGGAATAGACTTCATGGGACCTTTTCCATCCCCTTCCGGTAACAAATACATACTCGTGGCAGTTGACTACGTATCAAAATGGATTGAAGCTATGGCTTCTCCAACTAACGACACACGAGTAGTAACTAGACTCTTTAAGAATATAATATTTCCAAGGTTTGGTGTCCCAAGAATAGTAGTCAGTGATGGTGGATCGCATTTCATATCCAAAGTACTCGAAAAACTACTGCTTAAGTATGGCGTAAGACATAGAGTAGCGACACCTTACCACCCCCAAACCAGTGGGCAAGTGGAAGTATCTAACCGAGAAATCAAACAGATACTAGAGAAAACAGTCGCCACTTCAAGGAAAGATTGGTCATTGAAATTACCAGAAGCTTTATGGGCTTACCGAACTGCTTACAAAACGCCCATAGGGACGACCCCATTTAAGCTAATTTATGGAAAATCCTGTCACCTCCCGGTAGAATTAGAACATAAAGCCTATTGGGCTATTAAAAATCTAAATTTAAACTATAAAGCCGCCGGTGAAAAGAGAATCCTTGATATAAGCGAATTAGAGGAACTCAGAAGAGACGCTTACGAAAATGCCAGAATCTACAAAGAAAGAACAAAACAATGGCATGACAAGCGCATATCAAGGAAAAACTTCAAACAAGGCGATACAGTCCTTTTATTTAACTCCAGACTAAAGTTATTTCCGGGAAAACTACGATCTAGATGGTCAGGTCCTTTTCAAATCACCAATGTTTTTCCCAGTGGAGCAGTAGAAATTAAAGGCAAATCTATGGAACCATTTACCGTAAACGGGCAACGTCTAAAACATTATCACTATGCAGAAAACAATGAAGATTCGCAAGTCTTGCACTTAGACGAAATGCCTCCAGAAATTATAGATTATAATTGATTATTTTTATGTCGAGCTTGCGACATTAAACAAAGCGCTTAGTGGGAGACAACCCACAAATATTTTATTATTTCCTTATTCTATTATTATTTTTCTATTTCTTCCTTAATTATTCTCTTAATTTTTGTTTAGTATTCATTCTTAATTTATTTTAATTTATTAAAAACTTTTCTCTTCTTTCGGCATTTGGCCAAATCCTGACTAAAACTCTTGTTTTTCTTTTCTCTAGCTAACACTAACCTGATGGGACAAATTGATCGTATGGGTATCAAATTCAGAGGAACAGCTCAGAAACAAAAGTTTGAGGAACTAGCCACGAGAGAGATGCTACCTAGCCTGTATGCTGATGACTGGGCAATGACTGCCCTTGGACTAAGACAAAGTGTCCTGTATTTGCTGAATCAGATAGGGTGGGAAACCGCTCCTATCCGTAGATAATTTGTCACTTACCGGAGACTGACTCTAGAATTCCTTAGTTCTCTGATCTATCTACCCAGCCATGGAAAAGGAATAAGCAGAGGTTTTATCCAGTTCAGAATGTTTAACATGGAGTACCAATTCAATATTCAAGATTTTACCAACCTTTTAGGCTTCCCTACATCCTTTGACACATTCACAGTGAGCCAAGAGGAACTTTTCGAATATAGAGAACTTGAACACTTTTGGGGTAACTTGACTGGAAATGACGATCCCGAGGAACATGAGTTTCTCTCTGGAAACATACATAACCCGGCCTTCCGTTATTTCCATAAGATCCTGACCCACACCTTATTTAGGAAGAAGCCAAACAGTACCACAGTTTCACGTGATGAACTCTTCATCATATTTTGTGCTTCCCAGAACCGTCCAGTAAACGGTGCCACTTTTATGTTAGAAAATTTGGACCACCTTATCCAAGATGAGCGAGCACCAATTCGAATAGGCGGTTTGATAACTATGATAGGTAATGCTATTGGATTACGTCAGCCTATGCTTGACTTAAGCCCTTTTTGTGGCATTACTACTATGAGTATACCCTTCCTCTTCAACACTTTGTTTATAGCAAACCTAGGGTCTGATGAGTTTGAGCTTATAATTGATAACCAAGTTCTTTGCCTATTCACCATGCCCGATCCTAGGACTAGTGTTCATAACCGCAACAACTGGCTCTACAATCTGAACGAAACCCCCTCTCCTGCTAGATCCACTGAATCCATCCAGGACTATGAGATTTGTGATGACTATGAGATTTATGATGACCAGATTCCTTATGCTGAATCAGATCCTCAGACACCATCTGGTTATTATGATATTGATCCTCCTCCTCAACCTGCTCAGACCGAAGAATCGGCAATACCCGACCTTATACATCATATGCCCGGAACTGATTATAACACTGCCATGGAAGCCTTGATGTCAGAACAAGATGCCCTCAGAGAAGAGTTCACTAGCTTGAGGCACGAATTTCTGGGATACATGAACAGTGTGACAAACCAGTTTCACGAGTTACTATACCGTGTTAACTCCTTTGCCCCTCCGGCCAGAGATCGTGCAGATGGATAGAATTCATTTTTCTTAGTTATTTAGTCTTAAGTTAGATTATTTATTTAATGTTATTTCAAATTATGTTCGTATCTGTTTCTCTTTCGCATTTTTGTTTTTCTCCATTGTTACATTATGATTATTTTATTGAAGCTATTTATTCATTTTATTATGTAATATCTATTATGCTCTCTACTGTTGTTGCCTACATGACTTATTAAAGAACAATATATTTATGCATCATTATGCAAAGTAGAATGACATGCAGGAAAATTAAATAGCAAAATAAAATAATCTGAAGCAAAACAAATAAATAATAAAAAAAAAAATTACCAAGTTATTCTAAAGAACGCTAGCTGAAGCCATGCCAAAAAGACTGTGTGACGAGCGTCACACAATCTATGACGGACGACATGCCAAGTACCTGTTACGCCCGTCACGCCCCTATGACGAGCGTAACACCTTTCTGACTAGGTGAACGTTACATGCCGTTGGAGACGAACGTTACACCCTTTCACTTTTTACCTTCCCCATTTATTCCCATTAACCCACATTTATTCACTTTTCAACCACCTCCTTTCCAACTCCCAAATTCTTTTCCTATAAATACCCATCAAAACCCTCCTCCATTCACCACAAACCACTCTCTAATATCAAATACATTTCTTTCCTTTACGACTCCTTTCAATTCATTCATCAGTATGGCGGGAAATCAGAATTTCGGAAATATCATCTTCCGATCTGGAGATGAAAACTATCAAAGGGAGCAATTCGAGCGCTTTCAACAGCGAGGCGTCATCTCTACCAGGTATCCTGATTCAACTTGTTTACAACAATTAGGATTACTTCAAGGTATCGAGTGGATGCTCCGCCTTGCAGATCTAATCTTTCTATGCACGCATAATCAACCCACCTACCCATCCCTAACCTTAGAATTCTTAAGTTCATACGCGTACAACACCCCAGCCGGTGAGGACGAATTCTTAACCGGTACCGCAACCTTCCGTATGTTCAACACCGAGTACTCCTTAACCCAAAACAAATTGAGTACCATGCTACAATTCCCCACAGAAGGTCAAGTCTACCCCAGAATCCCTCCAAACCTAAACTGGAGCACAGTTGCTACTTTCGACCTCTTTAGGAAAATATCCGGAGTAGATGCCAACAACTGGGAAGAGCTCCTTGTTTCCCATATACATAACCCAACTATACTGTACTTTATCCGTATCCTACAAAACACCGTTTTTGGAAGACCGAACAACAGCAAGGTCAACGCAAAGGAACTCTTCTTCCTCGAATGCGTCTTCGAACCGCAGGCTAAGGTAAATGCCGCCTCCTTCCTATTTCATCATATCCGCACCTTATATGCTAGAGGCCGTCAACCTTTCGTAATTGGTGGATTAATAACCACCATAGCACTTGGCTTAAACCTAGGGGACCGACTCCAAACTTTAGAATCTTTACCTCCCCTATTTATGGATATAGGCTACTGTCGGTCCAGCCGCCTAATAAAGAACCGAGTAGGCGGAAAATATTACCTTATGGTGAATAACCAGGCCGTCCCAAGCGTTGTTCTCCCCAACATTTCCCTAACAGATGTCACCAATCCCAACCGCCACCTCTATGATCTGAATGCTCCCGAAGCTACCGAGCCTTCACATACAAACCCGTCTGCAGACGAGTTCGAAGAAATGGAGCAAGGTGATAACGCTCCTGAACAACAATCAGTCCCGCTCAACCCTTCCGATACTGCAGCTGGCGCATCCTCACGACGTCGTCGACGAAGAAGGCTTGCAACCAACGACGACATCATGGATGCTATTGATGGTATGCAAGCACAGAATCTCGAAATGATGCAAATTATGCGCCAAATGCAACAACAGCAGGAAGAGAGGAATACCATAACCGATCAGCGGTTCACTGAGTTGTTTAGCAGGTTCGACAACTTAGACTTACGTCAGCGATCACCAGGCCCAAGAACAAGAGGCGGAAGGCAACCTTAACTTTTCTTTTTCCTTTCTTTTTTGTATTTCATTTCTTTTCCTTCAAACATTGAGGACAATGTTTTATTCAAGTATGGGGGGAAAACCATGTTCTTTCTATCCTCCATTTTCCTTTTCAAGTATGTATCTTTCTTTTCATTGTTATTTCCCTTATATAAAATATATATATATATATATATATATATATATATATATATATTATAATATAGATTTATTTTAAGTTAAGTCCTGTTGAAAAGGACAGTTTTTAGGTGTCGGGTTTTTGTTATCGTATCCACAGAGATTGTAAGATATCGCTGCCGTTCAATGGTTGAATTGGCCTTAACTTGAAGTAACACTAGGGTTTTGGGTTTTAATCAAGTTATATTGCATACAAAGTAATTAATTGCGGTAAAAGTTACGTTTTGATTAATATGAGAAATATTGTCAAAGTTAGGTTTCAATGATTACATTTGCTTTGCATGTTTTTGCACGGTCAACAATATTATAAACTCCTTTAGATGATAAATAATTTCACAAAGTCCTCTCAATGCGTTTCTCTCGAACACCCATTGTGAGTTTTGTCATTTTGATCCATTGTTTCTCTCGAACACAATCTATCAAAAAGACAACGCTTTGGTTCAACCTTATAGTGAACAAAATCATTCGTTACTATCTCTAGCTAACAAACAAGTTTGGATGAAAACCTAGGTCAAGAATCGGTAAACATCTCTCGATCAAATACCAACACAAAGAGTTTTAAATAGAAACAAAGTTTTCATCATATATTTACCGTTAAAGAGTTTACATATGAGGATCCTTACATTTACATACAAAGCTTGGAAATCACCTACATCTAACCTTGACAAATGGAGACTTAGCTACTCATTTTCATGGTAGCTTGGTCGGCAAGTAAGAAAAGAGGGTTGATCAACATCCAAGTCGAATGATCGAAGTTGGATGGGAATCCACCTTCTTTTTGTGGAAGATGGTTGCTAGATGAAGAGAAATGAATTTTTAGGGCATAAAATCCCCCACAAAGCAATGCTGTAAAATATCTAAGAGAAAGTACAAAAACTGAAAAAGTTGGTAAAAAGTGGTTTTTTGCACAAAAGGTGGCACCTGCTACTTATAGACAAGTGCAGAACTGTCACGTTCGCTAGGCGAGCAGAATGGCTCGCCTAGCGAAGGCCAAAAATGGGCACAAAATGCCCCTGCGCCCAGAGAAAACTGGGCCTGTGGAACTGTCATGTTCGCCTAGCGAACAGACCTTCGCCTAGCGAAGAACTCGCTTCAACCTTCGCCCCAGCGAGGTTGAGAGGTTTTGCTACTGGAATGCTCGCTGGGGACTCGCTAGAGCCTCGCCAAGCGAGCTAGTGCTGGCTGCTCTTTTCACCAAAACAGACTGAATTCGCTGCCACTTCGCCTTCAGTTCGCCTAGCGAATTAATTAACCAATTTACTGGAGCCTTTCGCCAGGAGCTCGCCTAGCGAAGGTTTTGCTTCGCCACATCCTCGCCTAGTGAGCTGGCAGAAAGAATGCTTGTTTGCTTTGGTTCCTTTGCCAATTTTGTTGTGTCTTCATTATCAATTAATTCATGCCTTTCCTGCACAATAACACACACATCAAAGGCACCAAGCTTGTTTATCAATGTAATGCATTCCATGTAAAATGAATGTGGTTTTGGCAATTTTAGCAAGGCAAAAGAGTGAAAGATGCCCACATATGATAGCTCAAATAAGCACTTTTGGGCATCTAACAACTCTCCCCAACTAGATTCTTGCTTGTCCTCAAGCAAAGTATGCCTCTTTGAAGAACAAGAGGATTTGCTTTTAAGAAAACGGTTTTTCCGAAGTTGGATAAACGGCTCAAACACAAGCGAAATCCGCAAATACACGTTTCCAACGGTTTTGAATAAAATAATACATAAGAACTAAAACTTAAATAGCAATGCAAAATATATATCTATCTACAACAATGCTATTCTGAATGAATCATCCTATCTCTCCTCTTCGAATAAGGAATGAAGATTTTGCGCGTTTGCAACCGCGGGACTAATCTCACTCTCTAACAAATAATGAAGAAATCAAACAGATTCATACAATGTCTAATCAATTAAAAATGCTACTGTGGAAGCATAAAGATCACTAAGGGCTTTTCGGTTGAAACTTGGTCGGGTTAACAAACAAGGGTCATTTCTAAGGCCATTGAAACGAAAGTGCCGATGCAAAAGAGACATTCACAGTAATATTCACACTACTCGACTTTGTTTCCTTTGTTTCTTATTTGTAACCTTCACAACACATATTCCACAACTCAACTCTTATTTTTCACTATTTTTCTTCCAAGCAAGCATTCATTTTCATTCTTTATATTTTTGTTCTTTTCTTTCACATCAAATATACAAAACAGATGTTCATTTTCTACATTTTCTATACATATATTTTTCTATGCTTGCTCGGTTTTTCTTTTCATTTTCAAAAGCTGTGGTACTTACCAATTCTTTTTCGTTCTCCCCAACTTATTTCTCCCACACCCTAAGTGAATGCTCTTAACTTTTTACGGCAAAAGAACAATAATCAAGATTTTTCGGGTTGTAAAAAAAACATTTTTGAGATCTCGCTTTATTTCAAGCCGAGATTCAACTGTTCAGGCTCAAAGGGGTTAACAAATACTCTCTCTGCTCACAGGTAAGTTGTTTTTGGATGTAGTTGTGCTCGAAAGAAAACAAGTGCCTTGATCATTTCTAATTGCTTCCACAATTTCACAATAATAACAGACAAATAATGAATCACATGAATCAACAAAAATTATTAGAATCCAGCATTTAAGTGAACAATGGAGGTTTCCTCACTCTTTGTGGTTTAGGTTCTAGATGAAACATTCATTCAATTATGTTGCACACAGACAATATTCAATTTACCAAAAAGAGTAAAGTTCCTAATGCATTCTAAAATTCTAGCCGACGGTAACCATGTACCTTAGCTTCATTCACTTGTTATTCTTATCATTGCCATCCAAGCTCGGATGCACCTTCATTGGGTACTTCTTGAGGAGCAACCAATCTAGAAGGGTTTGCCACTCATTCAACCAAAATTTTATTAAGCACACAAAATTAACAACAAACATAAATAATATTAACTGAAAAAATAAAATTTTGTTCGTGGGGGACAAAACACCCCAATAGTACAACCCATTGGTCAAAATACAAAATTCAAAAGTACAAATAAAAATGCCATAATAAAAAAAAACTGAAATACAAAAAACAAAAACTTAACCCACAAAGGGCTCAAGACTCCTCCTCACTACCGGCCTCAGAACCGGTCGCCTCATCATCATCCTCATCATCATCATCAGCTCCCACCCCCTCAGAATAGACTGGCACGTCCACGGGCCAATTTGCATTCGTCAGAAACTGCTCCCGTGTCATCAAAGCATGTGCACCACTACCCTGCAGCTGCAAACGCTGCATGGAGTCGTGCATGTCAATCATAGCCCTCTGCGATGCTGCCATCCACTGGAAATTGTATTCACATGCAGCCCGCAGGTATGGATCGACCCTGGGAGTAGAAGCACTAGGACCATCAGAAACCCTAGTGCTACCTGAGGCTGCACTGCTGCCGGTGGCCTTAGCTCTGCAGTATTTTGCCACATACCGGTCATCAATAGGAGCCGGGATCCTAACCTGACCCCGAGACGGAAGTCGCACTCGTGCCTTAATGCACAGGCTCATAATCAAACAAGGGAATGCAAGGGGGCAATTCACCCGAGCCCCCGACTTCAGTCCGCTCTCTATTACCGTCTTCAGCTCATTGGCAATGATCCTCGCCACATCAATCTCAACATTGGCGAGGATGGAATGTACTAAATGTGCCACTGGGATCGGCACAGTAGATGTGTGGGATTTGGGTTGTATGTTGGTCAAGACCAGAAGAAGAATCAGCTGAGCCATGGGAGTCATGTCCTCCCGATGATATCTCATAGGAACCCCAGATGGGTTCGGCTCAACTGATTTCCCTGGTAAAAGCAGGGCGGCTGTAATTGCTGGGATATCCTTGTGCAGCCGGAGGTCAATATGGTACTGGTCTCTTTCATCAGCACCCAGCTGAAGCGGCTCCCCGAGGATTTGGTTGATTGTATCCCTGTCAAAAGGAACTGGCCGACCGGCCACTCTAGAGACCCAAGTGAAGGGCTCATCATCATCAGGCAATGCGTTAGCGTAGAACTCCCGCACTGTAGCGATGTCATAGTGTTCCAAGGGATTTATCAACCTATCCCATTTCTTTGTATCAATCAACCCGGCAAAACTCCGATACGTGCCCTGTGGGTTTATCAGAAACCGCTTCTCAGGCAAAATGTTTCGCTTCTCCAAAGCGATGTACCGTGCCGCTTGTTTCGGGCCCACAAACTTGTCGTGGTCGAATTGGATTGGCACGGTTCGTGAAGTAGTTGCCGCTCCCTTTCTTTTCTTGCCAGCACTTGATCTTGACTCCATTCTGCAAAACAAGAGATAAAGCAACAAACACGAAACAAACAGATTAGAAATTAAAACATAAATCAAAATTCTGCCATGTTCGCTGCTGCTTCGCCTAGCGAAGTTGCAGCGAACTCTCGCCCCAGGTCGCCTAGCGAGCTGCTAGCGAACCTTACGGGTTTTGGGGTTTTCTGCATTTTCAAAATTGTTTCCCCAAAACCTGTACATACAAGGTTTCCACAGCAAAACCCAATGATTCCTCATGACAATGAATTGTTCTATGCTATTGGGGATACCTAATTTCATGGAAAACCTAAGTAAGAGTAAATCCCCAATTTAAAAACCTAAATGCACAACATTGCAAACTCCCAAAATTGCATGCAACCTCAAGGTTCCTATCACACCTATCCTATTTACCATTCAAATTTGGAAATAAATAATGCAACAAAAGAAACATGCAATAGGGCAAACCTTGAGGTAAACGGATTTGGAAAGGAGAAGTGGGAAGTGTTTGCAAATGACCGACACACAAATGTTGTTGATATGGATGCACGGTAGAGAATTTGAGAAGGGAAATCGCACACTTCAGCAGAGCAGTTCAGAAGAATTTTTAGGGTAAGGGCAAAACTGCCCTGCTGAACTGTTTTAAATATAACAGTACTGGTGCGCTCGCTACTGCCTCGCCTAGCGAGCAGGTAGCGAGCGCGCTCGCTGCAGACTCGCCTAGCGAGCTGCAAGCGAGCATGACAGCAAGTGCATTTGCAAATGCAGCACTTGCATGTCATCCAATACTCATACAACATCAAACATAAAACAGGAAATACTTACAATGTTGGGGTGCCTCCCAACTAGCGCTTGTTTAACGTCGGCTAAGCTCGACGGTGCGATGCTCACAGAGGAGCATCGAGCGGCTGAGCACAACTCTCGCGATCCACATGACCGCCGAGATACACTTTCAATCGTTGGCCGTTCACGGTCCAACTGTCTTTCTCGTCCATGTCTTCAATGATAACGGCCCCGTACTCTTTTACTTCTTTCACCCGAAATGGCCCGGACCATTTCGATTTCAACTTCCCGGGAAACAACTTCAACCGGGAGTTGAACAATAAGACCAATTGTCCGGGCACGAATTCTTTGGTTCGGATCTTTTTGTCATGATACTTCTTGGCTTTTTCCTTGTACAACCAACTTGAGTGGTATGCGGCATTGCGCATCTCCTCCAACTCAAGTAGTTGTACTTTCCTTTTGTTACCGGCCAACTCATGTTCAAAATTTAGAAATTTTAGGGCCCACAAGGCCTTGTGCTCCAATTCAACCGGCAAATGGCAAGCTTTACCAAATACCAATTGAAACGGAGTTAGGCCAATTGGAGCTTTAAAGGCCGTACGGTAGGCCCATAATGCTTCGTCCAATTTTTGGGACCACTCTTTTTTCGAGTTAGACACGGTTTTCTCGAGGATTCTCTTAATCTCACGATTAGAGACCTCGGCTTGCCCGTTAGCCTGAGGGTGGTACGGAGTTGTCACCCTATGCGATACACCATAATGTTTTAGAATTGTTTCCAAAGTTGCATTGCAAAAGTGTGACCCTCCGTCACTTATCAACACTCGGGGTGTTCCAAAACGAGAAAAGATGTTTTTCTTTAAAAATTTTATCACCGTTTTGGCATCCGCCCGAGGTGAGGCAATCGCCTCAACCCATTTAGAGACATAATCAACAGCTACAAGCATGTACTCATTCCCGTAAGAGGGTGGGAAAGGTCCAACAAAATCTATGCCCCAACAATCGAACACTTCCACTTCTTGGATATTTTGGAGAGGCATCTCATCTCTCTTACCTATCCCACCACTTCTTTGGCAACTGTCACAACTTTGCGCATGGGTATGTGCGTCTTTAAAAATAGTTGGCCAATAAAATCCCGATTGAAGAATTTTAGTGGCCGTTCTAACCCCATTATAATGACCGCCATAAGGCGAGTTGTGACAATGCCAAAGGATGCTCTGGGCTTCATCACCAGTTACGCATCTCCTTAACAGGTTATCGCTACCCAACTTAAACAAGTATGGGTCATCCCAAACATAATACTTCGCATCCGAAAGGAACTTCCTCTTTTGGTTCGAAGTTAGATCGGCCGGCACACAACCACTAGCCTTGTGGTTTGCAAAGTCTGCAAACCACGGCCTAACTTGAACCTTAAACAATTTTTCATCAGGAAATTCTTCCCGGATTTCCTTTTCAGATGCGGTAACCTCGACATTCACCAAGCGGGATAAATGATCCGCTACCAAGTTTTCCGACCCCTTCTTGTCTTTAATTTCGACATCGAATTCTTGTAACAAGAGGATCCAACGGATGAGCCTTTGCTTCGAATCCGGCTTGGTCAGCAGATATTTAATCGCCGCGTGGTCGGTGTACACCACGACTTTAGACCCTATAAGATAGGACCTAAACTTTTCTAGCGCATACACTATTGCGAGTAGTTCTTTTTCCGTTGTGGCATAATTTATTTGAGCCTCGTTAAGAACCTTACTCGCATAATGTATAGCATGAAAAGTTTTGTCCTTTCTTTGGCCAAGTACCGCTCCAACGGCATAGTCACTCGCGTCACACATTAGTTCAAAATTTTCATTCCAATCGGGAGCGACTATTATTGGAGCGGTAACCAATTTTTCTTTTAAAACCTCGAAAGCTTGCAAACAATCGTCGGTGAAGAGAAATACCTGATCTTTAGCGAGTAAATTGCTCAAAGGTTTAGCCACCTTTGAGAAGTCCTTGATGAAGCGCCGGTAGAACCCCGCGTGCCCCAAAAAACTACGGATGCCCTTCACATTGACCGGAGGGGGTAATTTTTCAATTACATCAACTTTAGCTCTATCCACTTCAAGCCCCCTTTTAGAGACTTTGTGGCCTAGCACAATCCCCTCGGTCACCATAAAGTGACACTTTTCCCAATTTAGCACCAAATTAGTCTTCACACACCTTTCCAACACCGTCTTCAAATTTGCCAAGCATAGACTAAACGTCCCACCAAACACCGAGAAGTCATCCATGAAGACTTCCATAGTTTTCTCTATTAGATCGGCAAAAATAGCTTGGACACATCGTTGGAATGTCGCCGGCGCATTGCAAAGCCCAAAAAGGCATTTTTCTGTATGCGAACACTCCAAACGGACACGTGAAAGCCGTCTTCTCATGATCAACCGGGTCAACCGCAATTTGGTTGTACCCGGTAGCCGTCTAAAAAACAGTAGTATTGTTGGCCCGATAGTCTTTCAAGCATTTGATCCATAAATGGGAGTGGAAAATGGTCCTTACGAGTCGCGGTATTCAACCGTCTATAATCTATACACATTCTCCATCCCGTGGCAACTTTAGTCGGGATCAATTCGTCTTTGTCATTACGGATTACGGTCATTCCACCCTTCTTCGGAACCACGTGCACGGGACTAACCCACGGACTATCCGAGATCGGGTAAATCATTCCCGCATCCAAAAGCTTCACCACTTCCTTTCTTACAACCTCTTTCATCGTAGGATTTAAGCGGCGTTGTGGTTGAGCCACCGGCTTGAAATCCTCCTCCATCAAAATCTTGTGCATACAATAGGATGGACTAATTCCTTTAAGATCGGAAAGAGTCCAACCCATAGCTTCTTGATTTGTCTTTAGCACAAATATGAGACGGGCTTCTTCTTCAATTGTCAAAAGGTTGCTTATGATAACCGGCTTGTCCTCGGTATCATTAAGGAATACATATTTCAACGTCGAAGGTAACTCTTTTAATTCAATTGACGCTTTCTCGTCAATTACCTCCTTCTTCAAGTTTTCTTCCTCTACTTCCCACGGTTGTAGGTCTTCCAAGCTATCAAATTCCTTCAAGCATTCCTCAAGAGCTAGCTCCTCTTCAACAGTGAAAACCTCCAATGAGTCGTCGAGAGCTAACTCCATAGGAGATATCTCGTGAATATGCTTTGAAACTTCCATAATAGCGTCTTCGATCACATCGATTCGAAAGCTATCATGTCTATCCTTGGAATGCTTCATCGCCTCGAATAGATCAAAGGTGACCTCCTCATTTTGAACACGCACCTTCATTAAACCGTCATCAACATCAATCATCATTCTTGCGGTCTTCATGAATGGTCGGCCCAATATGAGCGGAGCATCATCATCTTCCTCCATATCAATTACAATGAAATCCACCGGGAAGAAGAATTTGTCGACCTTCACCAACACATCTTGGGCTACGCCATGAGGATGGGTCGTCGACTTATCCGCCAATTGTAATGTCATTCGGATGGACTTAATCTCGATGTTGCCAAGCCTCTTGATAATTGACAAAGGTATAAGATTTATGCTCGACCCCAAGTCAATAAGTCCCTTTCCGACATACACATCACCAATTTTAACCGGCAATGTAACTCTTCCCGGATCAACCTCTTTCTTAGGAAGCGTCCTTTGAATGATGGCACTACAGCTCGCATCAAGGACGATGGTCTCCGGTTCCGTATACCTCCGCTTTTTGGTTAGTATGTCCTTCATGAACTTGGCATACTTTGGCATTTGTTCCAAAGCTTCAGCAAACGGAATGTTTATTTGTAATTGCTTAAAAATATCCATGAACCGGGCGTAATGCCGTTCATTCTCCCTTTTTGACGGGGCATGAGGGTAAGGAAGGTTTTGGACAGGAGTAGCGCTCACTACCTCCTTCCCTTTCGCTATTCTAGCGCTTTTCCATCTCGGCTTCTTCACTACCTCCCTTATTACCTCATCATTTTTATTCTCCTCAATCTCCACATTTTTTTTATTTTCAACTTCACCATTATTTTTATTCTTTTCAACTACTTCCTCATCACTCCACACTCCTACTTCACCATCAACATTTTCTTCCACTATTTCCTCCTCAATCTCTCCCTCTTTCTCTCTTTTTTCACTCGCCATTCTTTTTTCGTTTTCACTACCCAACTCCCTTCCACTTCTCGTCACAATCGCCTTACAATGCTCCTTAGGATTTGTTTGCGTATTGGCCGAGAAAGAAGGACCGGTTTGTTGTTCAGCTAGTTGCTTGGCAAGTTGCCCAACTTGAGTTTCAAGATTTTTTATGGCCGCGTCATTACTCTTTTGATTGGCCATTGACATTTGCATGAATTGCGTCAATGTCTCTTCCAATTTAGAATTGACTACCGGCGGTTGTTGAGATTGATACGGATTTTGGGGAGGATTTTGACGGCTAGAAGAACCACCTCCATAACCTTGGTTATGATAATAGTTGCTTCTAGGTTGGAACCCTTGGTTCCCTTGGAATTGTTGTTGTTGTTGAGGGTGCGGTTGATAAGGTTGTTGTTGTCTTGGTTGATAGTCCCGTTGATTGGCCATATAGTTCACTTCGTCAAAGCCGGGAGGTGGACAAAATCCGGTGTCATGTTCACCTTTACAAAGTTCACAACAAGCTATTTGTTTAGCTTTTGACGGTTCTCTTAACTCTTTGATTTGTTGCGTTAAAAGTTCCACTTGTTGTGAGATGAGCTTGTTTTGGGCAAGTATGGCATCATTCGTCCCCAACTCAAGCACTCCCGCCTTCTTCAAAGAACTTCCACGACTTTGACTTTGAAGATCATTCAAAGCCATACGGTTGATAATGTTGGTCGCTTCTTCGGCACTCTTTGACATCAACGAGCCACCCGAGGTGGCATCCAACAACGTCTTACAGTTTGGTTGAAGTCCATTTCTGAAGATATGGATTTGAGTTAATTCATCAAATCCATGCCCTTTGCATTTCCTTAGCATGGACTTGAATCTCTCCCACGCTTCATTTAAAGATTCATTGGTTCCTTGAGAAAACACCGAGATGGCCGTCTTTGATTCCATGAATCGGTTATGGGAGAAAAATCTTTCAATGAATTTCTCCTCTAACACATTCCAATCTGTCATTACGGCAGGTGTTTGATCAAGATACCAATCCTTTGCTTTACCGAGCAAAGCGTGAGGAAATAAACGTCTGAACAACGGAAGCTCCTGAGCCTGATCCACTCCGGCAGCCAATGCTATCTCATAGAATTTTGTGAGAAAAGCAAATGGGTCTTCATGGTCCATTCCGGTGAATGGACTCCCATACAATAAATTCAGAGTTCCCGTCTTCATCTCAGCTTGCCTTCCAGTTTGGTTGGCAAACTGAGCAGTGTTCCTTGGACTGTTGATACATGGAGTAGAGATCGGTGGTGGTGGTTGTGGCTCCATGTTTGGTACGAATGGGTGTGGATTTGTGGTTGAAGAACTTTCTCCTTGCTCTTGATTTTGTTGAGCCTGTTGCCTCCTACGTCTTGTTTTGCTATTGAGCCTCCTTGCGGTTCTCTCGATCTCAGGATCAAAAAGAAGTTCGTCCACAGGGATTTTCCCTCGCATAAAACGTAAGCTGCACACTAAACCAAACGAATTACAAGCACAAGTCAAAAATTCACAAGCTAAAACTTAAACAACCAATGCGATGCTCGCAATATCAATTTACAATCCCCGGCAACGGCGCCATTTTGTTGAAAAGGACAGTTTTTAGGTGTCGGGTTTTTGTTATCGTATCCACAGAGATTGTAAGATATCGCTGCCGTTCAATGGTTGAATTGGCCTTAACTTGAAGTAACACTAGGGTTTTGGGTTTTAATCAAGTTATATTGCATACAAAGTAATTAATTGCGGTAAAAGTTACGTTTTGATTAATATGAGAAATATTGTCAAAGTTAGGTTTCAATGATTACATTTGCTTTGCATGTTTTTGCACGGTCAACAATATTATAAACTCCTTTAGATGATAAATAATTTCACAAAGTCCTCTCAATGCGTTTCTCTCGAACACCCATTGTGAGTTTTGTCATTTTGATCCATTGTTTCTCTCGAACACAATCTATCAAAAAGACAACGCTTTGGTTCAACCTTATAGTGAACAAAATCATTCGTTACTATCTCTAGCTAACAAACAAGTTTGGATGAAAACCTAGGTCAAGAATCGGTAAACATCTCTCGATCAAATACCAACACAAAGAGTTTTAAATAGAAACAAAGTTTTCATCATATATTTACCGTTAAAGAGTTTACATATGAGGATCCTTACATTTACATACAAAGCTTGGAAATCACCTACATCTAACCTTGACAAATGGAGACTTAGCTACTCATTTTCATGGTAGCTTGGTCGGCAAGTAAGAAAAGAGGGTTGATCAACATCCAAGTCGAATGATCGAAGTTGGATGGGAATCCACCTTCTTTTTGTGGAAGATGGTTGCTAGATGAAGAGAAATGAATTTTTAGGGCATAAAATCCCCCACAAAGCAATGCTGTAAAATATCTAAGAGAAAGTACAAAAACTGAAAAAGTTGGTAAAAAGTGGTTTTTTGCACAAAAGGTGGCACCTGCTACTTATAGACAAGTGCAGAACTGTCACGTTCGCTAGGCGAGCAGAATGGCTCGCCTAGCGAAGGCCAAAAATGGGCACAAAATGCCCCTGCGCCCAGAGAAAACTGGGCCTGTGGAACTGTCATGTTCGCCTAGCGAACAGACCTTCGCCTAGCGAAGAACTCGCTTCAACCTTCGCCCCAGCGAGGTTGAGAGGTTTTGCTACTGGAATGCTCGCTGGGGACTCGCTAGAGCCTCGCCAAGCGAGCTAGTGCTGGCTGCTCTTTTCACCAAAACAGACTGAATTCGCTGCCACTTCGCCTTCAGTTCGCCTAGCGAATTAATTAACCAATTTACTGGAGCCTTTCGCCAGGAGCTCGCCTAGCGAAGGTTTTGCTTCGCCACATCCTCGCCTAGCGAGCTGGCAGAAAGAATGCTTGTTTGCTTTGGTTCCTTTGCCAATTTTGTTGTGTCTTCATTATCAATTAATTCATGCCTTTCCTGCACAATAACACACACATCAAAGGCACCAAGCTTGTTTATCAATGTAATGCATTCCATGTAAAATGAATGTGGTTTTGGCAATTTTAGCAAGGCAAAAGAGTGAAAGATGCCCACATATGATAGCTCAAATAAGCACTTTTGGGCATCTAACAAGTCCCTAGCGTGAAAACTTTCTATTATCTATTCCCCTCAAATTTTCATGAGCCATAATAACAGAAATTTAACACACCCAGTAAGTATAAAGGTTGCTTATTTTATAAAACTTGAGTGAAATCAAGACAAAAATTATTACCATAACAACGCTCTAAGAACCTCAACATGTCAGATCAGAATGAGTACCTATTATACCAATCCCTTGAACTTTTAGTTTTATAGTAACCCCGAGTAGTTTATACGAGAAGTCAGCACCATCTTAATAGCAAACTACGTGGAGAGCCGATGAATATAAGTGAATGATTCCCAAAGTAACATAAAAAAAATATATATCAGGAAATGCACTAATTAAGTTAGGTGATCCTTACCAGATCATTTAATCTAAAGGTTGCAGATCATACAAAAGCATAATATGAGAGATCCATTATGAGTTGGTTCAGCAGGTATCTGGTACTGAACTTGGTAGGGCGGACTACGGTCCGATCCCCCGCAATTTGCAATGGACTGAATAACGAAGTTATCCGACTTGTGTACCAGAACTTCTAGCTAAAAGGGGATCAGAATCACTAACCGGTTACTCCACTATGTGCGCGAAAAGATAAAGGGCTTAATGTGATTTTGCTAGAATGAAAACGCGTGAAATAAGAGTAAAGGAACTAGGATAGCTATAATGGCATTACTTGAACTGGTTTGCATAAGGTGAGGTTATCTGAGGTTGTGACGGTGGTTGTTGATGTCAAGATTAAACTCAAGTTACTTCTAAACAAGGTTTACATGCAACCTAGTACGAATTGATGTGTGTTTTGAAATTTCATCTGGCTAAAATTTTTAAGTTCTATATTGTATTTTGCTTGAGGACAAGCAAAGATCTAAGTATGGGGGAGTTTGATAACATGAAGTTATATCACATTTTAGGACTTAATTCAATTAAATTATATTATTATTTACTTTAATTTATTTCATTTTATCAGATATTACGCGGTATTTCCTTTCTATTTATCTCAGGTAGTCTATTTGAAGTAAAAGTAAAAAAAGGAAGAAAAGGAGGTGAAAAAAGAAGTTTTTGGAAAGAAATAGCAAAAGCCAAGCCCAGCCCAAAGAAGGCACAGGCGTTGTGCCTGTGACGAGCGTCACAGAGGCTGTGACGAGCGTCATGATGTATACACTTGTGTGACGAGCGTCACACATGGTGTGACGGACATCACACCATTCCCCTACATTTTTGCCTTCAGAGACGTTGAGTCCTATTTGCACGCTGAATCCTATTTCCACGCCTATGCCTTCGTTACGTGAAGACCCCTTGACGCGGACTACTTCTGAAGACCGTTACGGAAAGTGCCAATATAAATACCAGCTTTGCAAACCCTTCCTCGGGTCCACGCTTCCAAACAGTTTTCCAGTTTTCGCTTTTTCGCATTTTTTTTCCAGCAGCTTAAGCATATTCCTTATAGTACTTCTTTTATAATTTTTTATATTGTTTCTTTTACAATTCTATTTTCTTTTCTAGCACTTAATTAATTTTTCGCACAATAGTTTCTACACCGGAAACTATTGTGTACCTTTTACCGGATCTAACCTTACGTTAGAATCTAGTTTTTTATTCCTTCGCTTTATTTTTCTGCCTGATTGAAGAACTCAAGAACAAATCCAACCGGTCTGTGGTGGAGTGTTCAAGACTGCTATTTAATTATTCAGGTTCTTTATTTATTTGTTGAATTATATATGCTTGTTTTTATCATTAATTTATACTGCTTGCCTGCGATGAATCTGTTTATGCATGTTATTTATTTAAGTCTGTTTAGCATGTCTGGCTGATTTATTTAGGTATCGGTATGTAAAGTAAGCGTAATGAAGGAATCAAAACTAAGTTGGTTTAATTAAGTTTAAAATTAAAATCACTCTTTTTACGGTCTCAATTTACAGGTTTAATAACAAAGTTTTTGTACGAAAGTAAAAGACATAAAGAAGTTAAAATCAATAGAGCGAGAGTTTGAGGTTTTGACTGGACAGTGTAAATTGGACATTAATTCTAGATCAGGGCGAGAGCAATTTTTAGAGTTAATTAAATTCTAATCTTTTTCAAAAAGTATTTTTAAAGATTGAATGTGAGGACGAGAGTTAAGCATTTGAATTTAATTATATAACCTAAGTCAACAGAGCGAGAGTTTGAGATAAGGGTGTTTAAACGATTAGTGTTTTCTTAAAAAGAGTTTCTACGGATTCTATTGTTTTCAAAAAATGGTTTTTGACTTAACTATAAGTGACAGCTACGTTAATATAAAATCATAGTTTATTCAACAGAGCGAGAGTTTGAGATAAAACTTTTAATCAATAGTGTCAACTGAAAAGGTTTATTTTAAAACCAAGAAACCAATAAAGAATTGATTCCCTAATTACGACGAATTACATACCGATATCCGCTTATTAGATATAAATTTTAGATCTTATTTTAGTTTTAGCTTTTTCCCCCAAAAATCGAAGTATTACCTGCCTTAGCTTTACGAAGTAACCTTAGATAACGGTATATCGATTCATAAGTCCCTGTGGGATCGATATCTTTTAAAACTACGCGATAGAACTGTGCACTTGCAGTTTGTACCCCAATCGACTCATAAAGCCGAGCGATCAAATACATGCAATGACTTTGAGATTTTTTGTATAAGTTTCTCATGCCATGAATGTTCAACATGCAAAAGATCAAGTCCAGAATGATGCAAATGCTATATGAACAAAAATGCACCAATTTAATGTCAAAAATGTGACACAAATTGTCACACTTTTCTCTATGTGTCAAAAACAATGATAACATGTCAGAAAAATTCCAAACCAGTGACCAAAAATTCACATCATGTATGAATGTTATGCATGCAAAAGATTGGATCAAATGGCTCAAAAATGAGGATTTCACAATGCATTGAATGCAACATATCAATTTGGCATCACATCAATTCAAAAATTCACACATCAAAAACCAGACATCAACAATTCATGAAATTAACATTAAAAAAAATTAGACATCAATACAAAACCATGAAAAAAAATTGGAACTCATTTGGATCATTTTTGCATTTTTTATGATTTAAAAAAAAACAAGCAAAATAATTGAATTATCAAATGGAAAATGGAGGGAAATACAAATATTCAAATAAACTCAGAAAAATCACACACCCTTGGATCTGGCACGCTTCAAGCATCAACAGCTCACATTCAAAAGCATGAAACGCACCGTTTCATTTAATAGTCAGCACACACACATCAGCAGTCAAATAATGCATGGCCATGGTCAAACAAATTCTAGCCAATCGCCTGTCCACGCAAGGCACACATGGCAGACACATCACGCAAACCCTAAGTACACGCAGACGCCGGAGCTACAGCTCCGGTCGTCTTCCCCGGCGAGCCTCCAACGGCTCTTCCACAAAAAAAAATTCCAGAAATCAACAAGGCTTATATCATTCGAACCGTCTCTCCACGTAGGTTCCAAATATCACATCAATTTCCTCTAATTCCTCATAAATTTGGTAGATCGAAGGAAAACATATTCTAGATCTAAACTTCCAGTCAACCATACATGCTCAATTCTCAACCAAATTCAAATCTAAACATATGTCCATGCTCTACTCAACAAGATCTACAGTTCTATATCATGAAAACAGCAAAAGGAGAGGACGAAAATTGAGTCACCTTGAATTGAAGCTTTCTAAAATCGTGTTATCACAAGCTCTAGTGCTCCAGATCCACTCCTATGAACTTCTGTTGAAGCTTTGTGCAAGAAGAAACAGTTGAAACCTCTTGAATCTACCTCAATTTCCAGCTTCCATTGCCATGAGAATGCTCTTGAACAGCTCGAAATCTTGATGAATTGCAACAGATGATGGATGATTCTTGCTCAGTGAAGCATGAGGATCAATAATCTACAAGAATATTTGGTGTTTGTGTGGAGAAAATGAAGAATCGAAGAGAGAGAAATTTGAGAGAATTCTTTAATTTTTCAGATCTGAAATGGTTTGTTCTTGCAGTTATGATTAGGGTTTCAGTATTTATATCCCATGCTAATGACAATGCTAATCATCTTTTCCATTTGCTAATCATGATTAGTGAGATATGAAGCAATTTGCAAAAATGCAAAATGAGCTCATGTGCCCATAATACACGTGATCATCTCCATGTTATGATTGGAATTCACTCAAAAGCAACCAATGGTCATGATTTGAATATTAATTTGCTTGCATCTTAAGCCAATAATGAATGGTGAAGATTTTCTTCAAAATGAACATGTGTGAAATAATGAACTTTTGACCATGATTCCTTTGCACAATTGAGCCAAATGATGTTACTTTGAGATGCCTTGAACATGAGAAGCATTTTGCAAAAAGAATGAACCAATTTGAAGCATTACATCAAAAGTTATGCCATTTTGAATTTCCATGCACACTTTGTGATCAAATGACCATAACTTCTCAACCATTCATCATATGGACATGAATTAGGACTTTTTTGAAAGGGGAGACAAAAATCTACAACTTTCATGTTCACCAAAAGTCCATTTGAAACTTATTTGACATTGACAAGTCAAGTTGAAAGTGGACCAAAACTTGCCAAATTTGGAAACTTTGAATTATAGGTCATTTTCCATTTTTAGTAACTTTTGCCATGACCTTTGAATCTTCAAGATGGATGTTTAGAATGATGAATAGCCCCCATTTGAACATGATTGAGTTGTCTCAACTCATTTCCCCACCTCATAGCCCTCAGTTGACTGCACAGTTGACTTTTGGTCCTCAGATGACCTTGAAATGTCTTGATTAACTTGAGCCTCTACCACTTGGTGAAATTGCTTCAAAATGAAACCCTAACTCATGTAAGCTCCTTATAATAATCATGTGATCCTCATCCCAAGAAAATACCTCATCTCTTGCACAAAGGATCTTCTTGAAGCTCTTGACTTGGTGATTGCTTAAGCTACTAACAAAAGATGTTAGTGACATATTTTTGTGCTTTTAGTTAGTAAATAAAACAAGAAAAGCAATGATATACAATTCAAGCATGCTTGGTGATCTCAAACCACTTACAAGAGATCCCTACCCAAAGGGAAAGGGAGCCAAGATGCTCAATGATCCTTGAGGCTATGCAATGCAATGTTATGATGCCATGAGGGATCTTAGGGACAAAATTGGGGTCTTACAGGGTAACCGAGAAAAATGATCATTAATGCAGGGGGGAAATGAAAAGACAGCGAACGTGGGGTAGTGGGAAAAGAATCCATGTTAATGATCATACTTAACTTTAAAACAGAAAAAAACAACTCAATAATTTTTATTATAAACGAAAATCAAAACGTCTGCCCTCATCTAAAAAACCCTTTCTTTCTCTTTCCCCAACCGTCACCCTTTATCCCTTGTTCCTCTGCTCTTCATTTCATTCTCTTACTTAGAACCTTTAAGCACAACAATAAGACGAGATCTAACTCGTTGTTCCAAATCCTTCCATATTCTGAACCAGCGAAAACCCCGCAATCATCTCACTAAAACAAACTGACCAAAGATCTACTATAGGCGAAACTCTTACTACAACTCCAACAACCAAACGAGACCTTACAATCAAGCAATCACATATGCAATCAAATCAGGTTTATCATATTATCATGAGGTCGATGCGGTATTTGTACAATGAAAAACATATGTAAATGTGAAGAAAGAAGTAAAATAAACTTTACCTGAAAACAACGTTTCCGATGAGCTTGAGAAGTGGAATCGGACCTCGGGTTAGTACCTTTTCTTCCTCCTTCGTTGTTTGAAACTTTTCGCTTTTTCTGAGTCCTCTCCTTCCTCTTTTTGTTCTTCTGTTTACCCGCTTGTTCCGCCTGATGAAGGTTTTCTACCGGGATAGGCACGACTTGTGCAGAGTTCCAACGTGGACTTCGGATAGGGTTTCTTTCTTGAAATAATGATGTGCTCTCTGTTAGGTATGAGAGACGCGATTCAGAGAATGACGGCAGGGTTCTATTTCTGAGATTTCTGCAGAGTTTTTTTTTTCTCTCCTTTTTTAATGAACAACCATCCTTTTATATGAGCAGGTGAGTGGTCTTTTTGAAGGTACCACCTATGAGCTGTCTGATATTGGATATGATCAAAAACCGTTAGAGATAATTTTCTCCTCATATTTGTGGGGACCAATTTGCTGAGTGGTATGTATAGTTTGTCTTTTAGCGAAGAGTAGGGCTACTGCGCTGATTTTCATTGAAATCTTGCTACTGTAACAACTGGGTTTGGCTGTGGTAAGAAATTGTATAAGGAAATTTTACTGTCATGAAATTCGAATTTCAAACGGTATGTGGTTTACATTTTTCTCGACCCAAAACTAGCTTGGTGTCTTTCTGGTTTTAAACTTATGTGAGGATTTGAGACGCAAATGACTTGGGTTTGTGTTCTTGGCCTGCTACTAATGGAATAACTCTACAAATCCTTGTGAGACATCTCTGACCTTGCTAATAACTCAAACTAAATGCCCCTGCTGAACTTCGGATTTTGATTTTGTTTGTTTATTTCTCAATAGAACTTGTTGAACATATTTTTGAATGAAAGCTCTGATATGTGTTTTACTGAATATCACTTGACATTACGTTATGCCCTATTATGATCATTGGAACGCAAGATGGCGTTATGGTGTGGCTAGCAGCTGGGTGGAGTTTCAAAGTCAAGACTTCTGTAAGACACTTTCATTCCTATTTCCTTCTTATCGTGAGATTGCTGTGTTGATCAATTTTCAGGATTGAATGGCTTTTATGAGGATTGCATTGTATTATTTGGATGGATTATAGGATGACTGCATGACTTAGCTGCATCACACGATGATATGACTTGCGAAAGTCTTTTTTTATTTAGCTTGCCATGCTCCTGTTTATGAGGTCCTGCAGGTCTGGCTGTTGTATGCTGACGATGCTTGGTGTAATGTCTGGCTACTGTAATGGTCCTACGTCAATGTAGAGTGCAACATTCTGTCTTGATTGGCCATAGGTCCATCATGTGTTGTGTATTTTGGTACCATGGTGCAGTACATGTAATATATTGCCCTCTCCATTTGAGCTCATATGTATTGGATGGATTTGATGTTTGTAAGGATTTTGTTAGCTTAGGATTTTTCATGTGATTAGTCTCTTGAAATGGTTGTAAATTGTATGAATGTTTTAAAGAATATAGATGGATTCACAATGTTGAATTTCAAATTGATTATAGAGGAGTTTTATAGAATCTTGATTGTGAATGTTGGATTTGAAATTTAATGAATGAACATTATGTCTTGACAATTGGTTTATGTAGATGCATTTGTTGGTCATGACTATGCTAAGTTCAAATAATCCATACATGGTGAATGGTTAAAGTAATGGATACTAATGAAAGATGCATTTGTTGGTCATGACTATGCTAAGTTCAAATGAACATTATGTATGAAGAACATTATGCCTTGAACCATGGAAGTAAGTGATAACATCATGAAAATTAGAATTGGTTTTGAATGAGATGAAAGACTATGGCATGATATTTGTAGGATGATGGTTTTGAAATTGGTGATTCAAGGCCTATGATAAAATGGTGTGAAATGAGATGGCTTTGACTAGGTGTATGATAATTTTGACCACGGCCCGAATTAATCATATGAACATGGCTACCGACCCGAACTATAACTTGAATGGACCACCAATCCTGTGATTTTGGCACCAATGATTACCCCAAATAAAGCAATGAACCAAGAACATAGATGCCTTAAATAAACCCTTATCAAAGAAACGGAACTATGGACTTGTCAGGTTTATGAACCGACCCTAACAAGCCAGACGGATTAAATGAAACTTCGATCTTTTAGTACATGCTTCATAGAAGATGAAACCAAATCAGAACCAAAAGTCTAGACCAACACTAAGAGTTATGACTAAACGAATGTTGAGTGAACTCTTGATCAAGCAGGCGAAACCAAGCGCCAGGAGCAATGGAGAGTCGGATCAGGGCTTGCTTGGATCAGGGCTTTGATTCACAAGTTAAGGTAGTAACAAAGAAAACTCCTGATAAAACCCACAAATTCTGACTCTGTACACCGTGCCCTCCGGTTATGGATACTAATGAAAGTTTTGAAAATTGTCCGGACAAAAATGGGGTATGACAACTGCCCCTATTTAATTACCGCGAACTAGAAAGTAAGAATGACAACAATCTTCATACATTCGTGGTGAAAGATAATTAAATACAAGAAGACCCGAATTTTGTCCTTTGAAATGCAAGGAATAAATGCATAAAGAGGAATGTAGTGAGAAATGCGGTATTTGTGAGGTAAAAAAACAATCAGAACTTTCTGGGGATCGTCAGAACAGTATCTTAGATAATTACAATCGAGATATTCCACCAATGGAATGATACCTCAACTATATCTAAGACTGCCTGACACTTAGCACAACAGTGTCTAAAACCGGTCACACAATGTTTTCTGAAGTTCAAGCGAATAAGCACCTTTAAAACAAATGAGGCTCCTCCAATTGATGGAACAGTACTTTAAATAGCAAAATGAGATTCTCTGTATCGAATCGAAGCAACATCTTATATGATAGAATTAAGATATTCCAAACCAGGGAATGATATCTTAATTGAATCTAAGACTCTTCGAGGATACTAGAGAAGTATCTCAAAAGAAAATGGAATGAGACTCTTCATATTGATGAAGCAGCATCTCAAACAATAAAATGAGATTCTCTAGATAAATGAAGCAGTATCTCAAAAGAAAATGGAATGAGACTGTAGGTGTTTAATTGGCTGCATTATATGGTAAAACACTAGCTGGATTCTAATGTCTTGACTGATGTCATGACATGGTGTGTATGTGTGACTGCATTGTAGGTTAGAATATCTAACTGTACTCTAATGTCTTGACTGATGTCATGACACACTTGAGTAGTTACTGCAGGATTAGCTAATACAGGATTTATTGAATGTCAAACTGGAGAATGTGACATTCATCCCTGTCAGCAGCTACTGAGGAATAGAACAGTTGGTGTTCTGTTAGAGCTCAGTATTCATTTGCAGTCTGGTTATCAAGGAAGAACCAGACCTGGCATAAGGCCTACTGTATGAATGTCAAACTGGATGTTATGACATTCATCATGGAAAGTATATACTGAATAATAGACAGAGTGGGGTTCTGCTACACTTCAGTATGTTTCTTAGTTTGTTCTCCAAGAGGATAACAGAACTGACTTAAGGCTAAATGTGTAAATGTCAAATTGGATGCGTTGACATGTATTAATGTAAGCTGTTACTATAGAATGGACAGTTTGGTCTTGTACAGTTCAGCAAACTTGTACAGTCTGTTTTCAGGAAAAACAGACTTAGCATATGGTCCTTGATGTCAAGCTGAATGTTGTAACATTCATTCCTGACAGCATATGCTAGATTGTAGGTTGTTTAGTTTTTCTGTTTCAGCATTTTTCTCAAGCTAAAATCCAGGAAACCAACAACCAAGCTACAATTAAGGAACCTAACAAATAGCCTATTTGTTAGCACACTAATATCTGGAAATTAGTTAGAATCCTATGTGGCATTATTTGTGGAGGTCTTGGAATATATATAGGCTCAAAATAAGGAGATATATATGGAGAGATTTTAGGATTGAAGACCTTGTTTGTAGCAGAAAGTTTCTGCTGACTTTGTAACAGCAAAGAACAAGTTTGCTGCGATTTCTGAAGGCCCAAATCCAGTTGGGTGATTAGGTTATAAATAGCACTTTGTAACCTAGTTGTTGTAAGCTTCCTAGAATGAATTTTTAGGGGTGTGTGTAAGGTAAACCTCCCAATCTGTGGGAAGGTTACCATGTGTATCTCAGTGGTAAATCCTGAGAGTATTTGTAACTCAAAGCCTGTAGGCAAGAGTGATTATGTTCTTGAACGAAGCTGTGAAGCAAGTTCAAGTTGTTCTCTCGGTGTTCAAAGCTGAGAGTATTTGTAGCTCAAAGCCTGTAGGCAAGAGTGATTATGTTCTTGAACGAAGCTGTGAAGCAAGTTCAAGTTGTTTAGCATTACATTGTAATTGTGGTGATAGGAATGGAAATTGGAGGTTTCTATCTAGGAGTTCCTAGGTATAGATTGCATTGGGTAGGGATTAAGTGATAAGTTGTAAACGGGTGAGTTTAGCTTTGAATTGATACTACTAATAGTGGATCTTCTTCCTGGCTTGGTATGCCCCCAGACGTAGGTGATGTTGCACCGAACTGGGTTAACAATTACTTGTGTTTTTACCTTTTGCATGTTATAATTTTGTCTGTTATAAAATAAGGTAAACCTGTAATGCTGTAACAGATGATGTTCAAATCAGGTTGAGACATCATGCTGATAACTGTGCAGGCTCAACAGAAGTAAGTGCTATGTTTGATTTCTGCTGTGCCTGTGTACCAGATGGACAGAACTGGGTGTTCTTCCATTCTATGGTAATTTAGTAGCAGATGTCGTGACATCTGTGAATGTGTGCATTTCAGTACTAGTTTGTAATTTGTATAACTGTCTTGCTGTATTAGGTACAATGTTAGATCAGATGTCATGATGTGGAGTATAACATCTGAATTCTGACTACACCAGAATTTCAGAGACTCTTCATAATGAAGCATCATCTCAAACAGTAAAATGAGATTCTCTGTATCCTGTCGAAGCATCATCTTATACGATAGAATTAAGATATTCTGAACAAGGGAATTATACCTTAATTGAATCCAAGACTCTTCGAGGATACTAGAGCAGTATCTCAAAAGAAAATGGGATGAGACTCTTTATATTGATGAAGCAGCATCTCAAATAGACAACTGCGATTCTCCGTATAAATGAAGCAGTATCTCAAAAGAAAATGGAATGAGACTCTTCATAATGAAGCAGTATCTCAAACAGTAAAATGAGATTCTATGTATCCTATCGAAGCAGCATCTTATACGATAGAATTAAGATATTCCGAACAAGGGAATGATACCTTAATTGAATCCAAGACTCTTCGAGGATACTAGAGCAGTATCTCAAAAGAAAATGGGATGAGACTTTTCATATTGATGAAGCAGCATCTCAAATAGACAATTGAGATTCTCCGTATAAATGAAGCAGTGTCTCCGATGTTCGTCTGTTGGTGTAAATATTTTCAAAAAAGACTCCTTTTGGAGGAGATTTACTGGCATTCAGCTTCAGTCAACTTGGCTTCCATCAAGACACGCAATGACGGGATCTCAACCTCCACGGGGAGCACAACTTCCATGCCATAAACAAGAGATAAAGGGGTTCCCCTGTTGAAGTGCGGATGAATGTATGGTACTCATGCAAAGCAAATGGGACCATCTCATGCCAATCTTTGTATATCACAACCATCTTCTGAGTAATCTTCTTGATGTTCTTATTTGCAGCTTCAACAACCCCATTCATCTTAGGCCTGTAAGAATAAGAATTATGATGTGCAATCTTGAAGTCTTTGCAAAGAGCTTCCACCATATTATTGTTCAAGTTAGATCCATTATCAGTAATGATCTTACTTGGCACACCATACCGGCATATAATCTGATTTTTGAGAAACCTCACAACAACTTGCTTGGTCATATTTTCGTATGATGTCGCTTCAACCCACTTTGTGAAGTAGTCAATAGCCACCAGAATGAAATGATGTTCGTTCGAAGCTCTTAGCTCAATCATACCAATCATATCAATTCCCCACATGGAGAAGGGCCATGGAGAGGAAATGACATTCAACAGTGTCGGAGGAACATGAATCTTATCTGCCTAAATTTGACACATGTGGCATTTCTTCACAAACTTGGAACAGTCAAATTCCATTGTCAGCCAATAGTAACCTGCTCGCAACATCTTCTTTGTCATAGCATGTACATTGGAATGAGTACCAAAGGAACCTTCATGGACTTCATTCATCAATAGGTTTGCTTCGTGACTATCCACGCATCTGAGCAAAACCATATCCAAGTTTCTCTTGTAAAGCACATCACTATTGAGGTAGAAGTTGCCAGCTAATCTTCTCAAAGTCTTCTTATCTTTCAAAGATGCCCCAGGCGGGTAAGTCTAACTTTGGAGGAAACATTTGATATCAAAATACCATGGATTTTCATATTTGACTTCTTCAACAATAAATACATGAGTTGGCCATCAAGACGCATCACATTCAAATTGGGAACTTCATTCCAAAATTTTACCATAATCATTGAAGTCAATGTTGCAAGAGCATCTATCATCCGATTTTCATCTCGAGGGATATGATGAAACTCAACCTTTGTAAAGAAATGCGGAATCCTCCTCGTGTAGTCTCTATATGGTATCAAACCGGGTTGATTCGTCTCCCATTCACCTTTAATCTGATTCACAACCAAAGCTGAATCTCCATAGACGTCAAGATATTTTATTCTGAGATCAATGGCCTATTCAAGCCCCATAATGCAAGCTTCATACTCAGCCATATTGTTTGTACACTTAAAAGTTAATCTAGCTGTAAACGGAAAATGAGTGCCTTGAGGAGTAATAATCACTGCCCTAATTCATTACCATACGAATTAACAGATCTATCAAATACCATGCCCCAACGGGAACCAAGTTCTGGCCATTCTTCAATCAATGGTTCATACAAATCTTTCATCTTCATGTACAAATTATCTTCGTCAGGAAAATCATACTGCACAGACTGGTAATCTTCAGTCGGTTGTTGAGCCAAATGGTCACCCAAGACACTACTCTTAATTACTTTTTGAGATCGGTATTCAATATCATACTCAAATAACAACATCTGCCAACGGGAAATTCTCCCTGTTAAAGCAGACTTCTCAAAAATATACTTGATTGAATCCATTTTGGATATCAACCAAGTAGTATGATTCAACATATATTGCTGCATACGCTTAGCGGGCCAAGCAAATGCGTAACACATCTTTTCAAGCACAGAATACCGAGTCTCATAGTCGGTGAACTTTTTACTAAGGTAGTAAATTGCATACTTTTTCTTCCCATATTCATCTTGCTGACCAAGAACACAACCCATACTCTCATCAAGCACAACCAGATACATGATCAGCGATCTTCCTTCAACAGGAAGAGACAATATCAAAGGCTCAAGCAGATACTCTTTGATACTGTCAAAAGCTTTTTGGCAATCTTCGATCCAATCACAAGACTGGTCTTTTCGAATAAGCTTGAAAATTGGCGCACATGTGGCAGTCATATGCGATATGAACCTCGAGATGTAATTCAAGCGGCCGAGAAAACCTCTGACTTGCTTCTCAGTTTTGGGCGCATGCATCTCTTGTATTGCTTTAACCTTGGCATGATCAACTTCAATACCCTTCTCACTGATAATAAAGCCCAATAACTTACCAGAAAAAACACCAAAAGTACACTTATCGAGATTCAAGCGGAGTTTATACTTCCTCAAACACTAGAATAACTTCAACAAATGCTTAACATGCTCTTCTTCATCACTTGATTTGGCAATTATATCATCAACGTATACTTCAATCTCTTTATGCATCATATCATGAAAAATAATGGTCATAGCTTTCTGGTACGTTGCACCAACATTCTTTAGACTGAAAGGCATCATTCTATAACAGAATGTTCCCCAGGGTATGAATATGGTTTCTTCATATCTTCAGGTGCCATCTTGATTTGATTATAACCGGAAAATCCGTCCATACACGAAAAGACTTTGAATTTAGCTGTATTATCTACTAACATATCAATTTGTGGTAGAGGAAAATCATCTTTCAGACTAGCTTTGTTCAAATCTCTATAATTAACACACATGCAGACTTTTCCATCCTTCTTAGGAACATGCACAATATTGGTCACCCATTTCGGATACTCGGAGGTAACAAAAAAACCAGCATCAATCCGCTTCTGCATTTCCTCTTTGATCTTTACTGCGATGCCAAGACGCGTTCTTCTCAACTTCTGCTTGACCGGTGTGCATTTTGGCTTCAACGACAATCTATGCTCCACAATCCCAAAATCCAGACCATCCATGTCTTGATAGGACCAAACAAACATATCAGAATAATATCGAAGAAGATCAATCAACCCCTTCTTAGCTTCTGGAAACAGTTGAGACCCAATCTTGACTTCCTTCACATCATCTTCGGAATCCAAATTGACTAGTTCAATCTTCTCTTCGAATGACTGAATGGCTTTTACCTCGTGCTCATGCAAACAGAATAATTCATCAGATACTTCTTCATCATCAATCCCTGCCTCAGCTTCAAACACAGGGAAATCAAATTTTGGAGAGGGAGTAGGATCGTTGTATTCAATGGGTTTGAGAACCAACCTGCATAATGATTTGATATTTTGATTTTAGAGAAGCAGAGTGCAAACAAATATTTTGCAGATGGAAGGATATTATTTATTCATGTTTTTTTTTGTGATTGCCATTTTCAGAGAAAGCAAAAAAGTGAAAATAAAACATCATAGATGTGGATGAATAAAATTGTATTTTATTGATGATAATAATAAAAATGCCAAACAATGTTCACTTCTCCCTTAGGCATATGAGAAGGATTTTTCTTAAAACAATAAAAAAACAAATTACTTAGAACGATGAATGACAACAGGAACATCAACAACAATGCAATTGTTGTAAGTCTGGTCATGCGTCACAAAGTTGGCGCAAGCTTCATCTTCATCACCATTGTCTTCAATAATGGCAGCTGAGTATTGATCATTCTCATGAATGAACCCTCCACTACAGAATAATGGTTGTATAACTTTGGCTTTGGAGCTGAAAGACCCTGGTTGAAATCCTAGTCCAACTTTGTTCTTGTTCTGGGCGACCTCCACAACACGACCTCAATTGCCAATGTTGCCAGCTTGAATAGTCTCTTGTGCATCTTTCAAAGAAGACATGGGTGCCCCAGTTTTCTTCAATTCATCAACAATTGATAAGGCTTGGAACGGCGTTCCAACCTCCTCCTCAGCATCAACATACGTGAAAGATGACAAATGGCTTACCAACATTCCACCAACAACGACAAGCTTGCCGCTCTTCACAAATTTCAGCTTTTTGTTAAGGAGTTCTCATTTCCTTTTGCATGAGAAGAGCAACACATTTGTTATCTTTCCTCTTAGGCTCTTTCTAAGAAACTCTCGGTACCTTTTGTATGAGAAATATATCCCTACAAGAGTCATTTTTCAACCTTATCTCTCCTTCTTCTTAGCCTTTTTCTAAGAAGTTCTTGTTATCCTTTATATCAAAAAGCTTATCCCCGGTGAAGTGATGCGTCCTCCCTTCTAAACCTTTTGTCAAGGGATTCTCATTATCTTTTGTATTGAGAAATTATCGTTCTTTCTTCTTAACCTTTTGTTAAATAATTCTCATTGCCTTTTGCATGAGAAAATCGCATTCATCTCTCTTCTTAACCTTTTGTTGAGGAGCTCTCGATATCTTTTGTACGAGAAAATCATAGTCATCGTTTATCTTCTTAGCCTTTAGCTAAGGAGTTCTCAATACCTTTCGTATGAGAAACCACATCCCCAGCGAGGTCATTGTTCACTCTCATCTTTTCTTCTTAACCTTATGTTAAGGAGATCTTGTTTCCTTATGCACAAGAAAGTTATACCATTCCTTTCCTTTGTAAGCCTCCTCTACCTTTTGTAGCGAGAAATCCTTTCAACCACTAGTGTTCTCATTGCCTTTTACACGAGGGACCCTTCCCCAACTAAGTCATCCTTTCCTTTCGCAAGACGTTTCTTTGCCTTTTGCAGAAGAATTCAGAGTACAACTATACCCTTATTGTTTGCCTGTTGCAAATGCATAAATCTCCAGGATACTGCATGAATGTTTCAAATTACCAATACCTGCCAAAACTTTATAGGGGCAGGGTTCATACCCCCAAGTTTACCTTACCTTCCATAAAACTTTTATCTGGTATATGACCCTAATTCATGTGCATACATTCATGTTTAATCATCTACATTTGCATTAACATGATTCAAAACAAAAAGACTGGATTTCATGAGTTCAAGCTATGATGTTTGTACTTGAGGAAAAATAGGGTTTCCTTACATCATCGTGAGGTATGCTCAACCAAAAGAAAAAACTTTAATCCCTGATCTTGGCATTTGAGGATTAAGGATTCATCCATGTCTCTTGGTCAATCTTGATTTCCATCTGCTTGACTAAGTTTCTTTGTGGAGTGACCAACTTGGCTATTGGTTTTACTTGATCAAGATAATAAGGTAATCATTTTGGTAATTGCATTTGAATGATCTAGATTGAGGTTCATACATTCATGTAGCCCTTCATTATAGGGCATTGTGGTTCATGTTTCATTACAAGTGTGCATTCTATGGCATTTCATTATCATTGATTCAAATGCACTTAAATGGTATGGCAAGTTTCATGTTTTGCAAGAAGCATTGTTCAAAATTCAAATCCTGATTTTGGAGGGAAGTTTGTTTACCTATATTACAAATCTTACTTTACCATTTTGATCGATTCACCTATTGCACTTCATTTCAAATCCATAATACATTATTCAAAATAAGGCAATTCAAATTGGAGATTTGGTGGAAAATCATTTGAAATGAAAACATTCTTTGCATTGAAATAAAAAAGGCTATTTGCATTCATAAATATCCATAAACTATGTACAATATCATTTACATTATTCTTACAAAAAAAAGGAATACAAAAAATGCCAACTTTGACCTATAGTTGACTTTGGTCAACTTTTGACTTTTTGGTCAACTTTGACCAAAGTCAACTCACCTATTTTTCTAAGCCTAATCCTAAACCTTCATTGTTTTTTAGTCTTCATGGTCTCATCTCCTCACTTAACCTTCCATCCAATGTTTTCTTCATGTGCAAGCAGGCCTTGTTTTACAACCCAGAACCCATGTTATCGTGTTGGTAACCGATTAAGATAATCGATTACAGCTGCACCTGCATATCAACAAACCTACAGCATCATGCCTTGCATCAGTTCAACAGAGCAACATCAAACATAGCAGTGCATTTCACAATTCCTACCAAAAACTAAAACAGTTCAATACAGGGCAATGCATATCAACGTATGCGCAAGCAATCATCAAGCAAATGCAGTCCACACATAAACCAGTCCCAAACCACTTAAGTGAACCAAGGCCAAAAGAAACTGGTTTATTAACTTGATTAACTCATCCAATTTAATCCAAACTAACAGATTTTTCAGTAGCATTTTTATTTCGAATTAATTCACAAATAAATCATAATTTCATTTCCACCTCATCATTGGATCCAAATCTAACTAACTCAAATTTCTTAATTCATTCCTAATCTACCCTTGATCAAATTCTATAAGAACCTTGGATTCACTCATCATTGGTCTCTTTGAATTGATCCCCAAAAGTTACTCAGAACCCTACACATTTCCGAATTTCTCTCAATCTCTCACTTTCACTCACGCAGAAGCAAAATAAGTGAAGTAGAACAAAAGAAGAAGCAGTTGGATATTGAAAGAAGAAGAAACCCAAAGGCAAGGAAAGGAAGAGCTCACACCTGATTCTCGGATTCAGCTTCTCTAAGTCTTCTTCGCCGGAGCTCATTTCGGGAGGTAGTTAATCTCTTCACTTCTCACCATAACTTTGTTACTGGTGTGCAGAGCTCAATCAGAAGATCATTAACCCAAAGCTAATTGTGTGAATTAACACGAATTCGCCATTTAATTTCATCTGCAAGCCCTAGGGTTCTTGGAATTTCATCTTTGATTTGGTTGATCCGGTGAGAATTAAGGCAAGTTGATTGCAGATTTAGGCTCAGAGTGAAAAGGCGTTTTGATTGGTGGTTTCATTTATGGTTTGAGCGCCACCGCTGCCGGCGAAGAGGGAAGCTGCTCCGGTGGCTCATTCAAATGAGCAAAACATTGAAATGTTTGACCAGACCACAAGTTTTTACTTCTTCAGCCTTCCTTGTGGGCTTATTTCCATCTGAGGCCCAATCTTTCAGCTCTTCACACCCTATTCACTCAATGCACCCCATGTAGTGAACTAGGCCAGCCTTGGGCCTTGCCAATGGGCCCTGGCGCCAAACTTCTCATTGCACTTTGTTTTACAATTCTGCACCCGCTGCTCCATTGCTTGTTTGTTTACTATTATTTATTTATTTTCCTATTTTTTCTCTTATTATTCTTATGCAATTATTTTTATCTTGATTTTATTTTCGCATTTTGTTAACACTCCAACTTGATCTAATCTTTAATGCAAATTAACATCTAACCACTAACTTTTAATTCTTTTTATTTTAAACTTTTATTCATCTTTTATGATTACTTGGTTGATCCATCTTTATCATCTAAAATCATCCATAGATGAATCCCTTGGCTGATTCAATCTTCTTCAATTCAAACATGTTGATAAATGATCAATTGATCATTTTTGGCACTTTGAATTGATGATATGTTATTTCTTGGTGAAGCATATGTTTGGGTCATTTGATTTGTTGATAGATGATCCCTAGGTGATTGTTCTTTGCCACTTAACTTCTAACCTTTACATTATGCAACACTAACTTCTAACATTTACATTATTGCATCCTAACTCTTTTTTGTTTCTTTACTTTGTGCACTCTAACTATCATCCATCATCATTATCATCTACATCATCATTATCATTTTACCTCATATTTATACATTCTTATTATTGCTTTATCTTGTGATCTAATCTAAAAAATGAACAAAAATATGATAAAAATGGAAAAGACCAAAAAGAGTAATCTTTGGGACTTAATGATGGACTTAGAGTACTTATAGTGACCATTGCATGGACCTTGGAACTTGTGTATGATATAAGCTTGACATGACACTACCCTAGGGAGACATGCTTTACAATTCAATTTTCTATATATTTAGCTTAGGACACAATGCACACACAAGGCTTTCTCTTGGTCTACCTTACAACGAGACTCTTTATTTCTCGCATTATTCCCTTGTATTTTTTATATCTCTCTCTCCCCACTTTGGTGTACTTTTTTCCTCGTTTTCCTTTATTTTGTTGTTGCTTGTTAGCCAACATAGGAGCTAGAACCGTCACCATCGAAACAATAAACAAACTCTCAATCCAACGTCAAGCAACCTTTTCTCAATCAAATTCAAAACACAATAAGATAGGATTCGGATTGCGCGCCACGAGCCTTAAATGGTGGAGAAGGAGTGAGAATGGAGTTTTCCTACCCTCATTCTGAGTATTTTGTACACAAGACGACTTAGTTATTTGAAATATTCACCTCTACCCACAGTCTTTAGTGCAATCCGAAGTCAAATAATATTTCCTTTCAAAACCTAAAAAACAACATTAACTCATCAAACTATATTTTTGCGCCTTAGAGCATCACACCGAAAACCCTTTTTCAAGGTAAAAACAACCAATAAACAATCATTTTCTACCATGAACTACGAGGATTTGATTTCTCACTTCAACAAGTGAGCATACGTAGGCAAGAGGGCCCAAATCCTTGGCGAACACACTAATAAAAACTCACTACCACTCCGTAAACCTCTAGCAAATAAGCATTAAAATGGTAA
This sequence comes from Lathyrus oleraceus, assembly GCF_024323335.1. Taxonomy (NCBI): domain Eukaryota; kingdom Viridiplantae; phylum Streptophyta; class Magnoliopsida; order Fabales; family Fabaceae; genus Lathyrus; species Lathyrus oleraceus. The sequence continues at coordinate 44,069,934 of NC_066581.1, forward strand.
CACCCATTCAAGCAAAGGACTATCAAGATGGTTCCCAATGAATACAATGGATGTGAGGGGTGCTAATACCTTCCCCTTGCATAATCGACTTTTGAATCCGCTCATGGTTGCGATGAACATTCTTTTAGGGGTTTTCTCGATATTATCTATTTCCTTTGGAATAAATAAAATCTGACGGCGACTCTGTATTTTTTACATAATGACGGCTAACCATCTAGTGCTAGCAGGATCAGTGACATAAAAATTTTGTTTTGCTTGGATTGCCATGATGAATGGTTCGTTCCTATAAGTTACCTTTCAAAGACCAACCTGTGTGAATTCTAATTCATCGGTTTCTACACCAGCGTTACTGTCAATCCACTTGCACTTAAATAAAGGCACTTTAAAATCAACATAGTCAATCTCCAAAATCTCCTAAATGACCCCAAAGTACGCTCTGGATGCTAGTACATGATTGTTATCTTTGGAACTAGAAAAGTACATGGATTCAACCTTAACCATAACCCCGCTATTTTGCATGGTGCTACGACCATCCTTTGATTTTGTATAGAATGAATATTCAGTAATTTTGTATGCACTCCAAGTAATTACTTTAAACTTATGCACACATGACAACCATTTAATTGTATTTGATGTGCTACTTTCTTTAGAAACACTTTCATTAAACCAATTTATGAAAGTTTTGTTATGCTCTGTTAACAACCATCTTTCATTCATTCGAGGGAATTTTTCCTTCATAAGACTTTTGTGAGCGGCCAAGTAAGGTTAAACTTCACTAAGGTTATTCAATATATACAAATGTGCTTGAAAAACTACTTCTCGGTCAAATGTCTTAACATTTAAACCTTGAATACCTCTACCATCATAACATCCATCATGAAGAGACTCAAAAATACCTATAGAGTTCGCTTATGACAAATAGTTTGTACGAAACTCAATAGCTTCTTCTGTGAATACCTTTCTACACTCGAAGCTTCCGAATAATGATGATTCTTTATATACCCTTTAAAAATCTTCATGTAACGCTCTACCGGATACATCCACCGTAAATAAACTAGACCATAAATTCTAATCTCCCTTACTAGATGAACTACTAAGTGAACCATAATGTCTAAGAATAATGGAGGGAAAAATATCTCTAATTGGCACAAGATAATTGCAGTTTCATGTCCTAAGTCGTCTAAATTTCCAGGATCAATAACTTTACTACATATAACATTGAATAATAAGCACAATTTGGTTATAGTTAACCTTACATTTCTTGGTAAATATCATGAATAACCACTGGTGGAAGTTTTTGTATCAAGACATGACAATCATGAGATTTTAAGCCAACTAACTTGAGATCATTCATTGACACAAGTTTCTTCATATTTGATGAGTATCATTGGGGAACTTTGATACTTGCAAACATTCACAAAAACATTATTTTTCTTTTTTAGACAGAGTGTGACATGCTAGGGGAAAATAGGTTATATTTTATATTTCTTTTGGGGCTAACTCTTGCCGTATACCCATCACAACCATATCTTCGTGAGATTTTTTAGTATCTTTTGTCTTACCTTTAATGTTGAGAAGTGTTTCAGTCAAACTATCACATACATTTTTCTCCACATGCATCACATCAAGATAATGTCTTACATCAAGACTAGACCAATATGGAAGATCAAAGAACTCCGACCTCTTTTTCCAAATATTTTTCTCCATAGACTTTTTTTGTATTTTTTCCAAAGATAACATTAATATGGTGTTGCCTTTTATAAACTTCCCTCCTGGATACAACTAATCTTCCATGTCTCTTTGCAAAGTATTTACCACATTAGCTTTCTTGAAAACATTTACTCCAATGTCACGAATCATATCTTATATAGTATCATTAATAAATTCACCATCTTCAACTGTATGTGACAGAGGTCTCTTTTTTGTCATTTCACCATGTCATACCCATTTCGTGTAATTTTGAATAATTTCATCACATCCAACATGATTGAATATATCATCCCTTGGACATCTAAAAATCTCATTATTTTTAGGAAGGTTTTTTTAGAGAAATCAAGAAATTATACCACTCTATTCTAATACTCTTTACTTAATCTATTGACTTTCATCAAACTACGATCCATAATCAGATAAAGCTTTTGAAAAATAAAATAAAAATAGTACACAACCAACAAAACAGTAAACAACAAGACAATCTCAAAATAATAACAATAACAACAACAACGACAACAACAACAACAAAAAAACAACAACAACATCAGTAATGAAGAACTTTTACATACCGGAAATGTGATGAGATACTTGTAAAGAAAAATGTTCGTTCGAGCTTTCTTCCTCCTTGAAAAAGAATGGTGTTCTTTCGTTCTCTAGAGCTCAAAAAGTGAATGACATAGACTTAACATTAACTCTTAGGGAATAAAAAATTTAGAGAGTATTTATCTCAGTTTTACTAAAAAGCGAGGTAACATATCCGACGTAAAATCTAGGGGTGTTCATGGGTTCGGGTGGACTCGCGAACCCACTGACCCAAACCGAACCAACCCATAAATTACTTGAACTCATTCATTTATAGGTATACCTAACCCAACCCGCAACAATCCGAACAGTTTTGATTCGGATACTGGGTTTGAGTTTCTCAATTCGTAGACCTATTGACCCAATCCATTGATGTGACATTAGTAATTTATTATTATTTTAAATAAACATATAAAATTAATATCTTACTACTAACCATAATTTTGTCAAATTTTTTTATTCTCTACTAATAATACTATTAGACCAATTATTTTACGTAATTTTAAGACTAAATGTTGTTTCTTATTTTTTTTACGTCATTTCTAACTTACGTATTTTATGAAAATAATGTGTCTAGTGGAATTTATACTATTATCAAATATGATGTCGTGTTGATGAATTTTATTATATATTATATGATGTGTTTCATTCAATTTGAATTGTGTGAAATTTGTTTATATTAAAAAAATCATTAAAAAAATCATTTTTAGTTAAAACACAATCCGCGAACCCAACCAAATACAACCCATAAATGAAAAGGGTAGGTTTGTGTCGGTTTTAAAAATGAAATTGCATGTTGGACGACGAACCCAACCCATTAAAATTTAAACGGGTTGGATAATAGATTATGTCAAACCGTATCCAACTCAACACATACACATCCATAGTAAAATCTATAAAAAGCAAATACGTCTTTTTGTAAAAATCGAGAAAAAGATTGATTATTATTTTTTTAAAAATAAAACATGACACATTCATAACGTATATACCCTTGATTATTTGTTGTTCAATGTATAAGTTTTGTCCTAAAAATCATTATTTATAATAGTGATAATATATAAACTATTAAATTATTATTAAATTTTTAATAAAAGATACACTCATTAGAAACATACATAAAAATATAGTTTATATCTTTTAGAAACAATATTATCAATAATAATTCAATAAAACTTACCCTTATATCGCGTGTGGGTAGAGGTCTAGTTAATTGAACTAGTGATATGTTTGATCATTGGTGAAAGCCTTAAAAACTCCTTAATTAAAAACTCCTTAATTAATTGTAGAAGCTATATAAATGAATATCATATATATTTCTAAAAGAGAGGAAATCAATTTATTTCAAGAATAGTTTTTACTTTATTCCAAATCATAATTTTTAAATTGAATTTAATATAATGGTAAAATTAACTATTAGGTTAAATTTAATTTAAATACTTTAATTTAAAATTTAATTTAAAAAAATTTACTTTTGAAATAAATTGATCTCCACTCTTTTTAAAATACTAAAACCTCAAATATCAAAATATCAAAGAGTTATCTTCTAAATACAATTCGGTGGGACATTGCCATCTATCTTCTAAATCCAATTAGGTATCCTCCACTTATTTATTTCTAAGAAGTTAAAATTATAATTATTAAATTACTTGATCAAAACAAAAGAAAAGTTTAGACTTACAATCAAATTTTACATGTTGCTTTGTACAGTAAATTATGTAGGTGCGAAATAAACTTCATGCAAATTCAGTTGTATAGTAAATGGAAGAAATTAAAAAAGCATTGGACAATGATTAGAGAGTTGATAGGTGCAAAGATTTAAATTTCAAGGAATTCTAGATCATAAAATTTGAAATTAAAAGGTACTACTAGTAAGTCATGCATTAACTAAACCAAAAATTGGACACTTTATCTTATAATCCCAACATCATTCTGGCAATTAATTCAATAAAAGAACAATAGTTGTGTCAATAAGAAGATTAAAGAAGGCTTCAATGTTGATATAATTGTATCTGAATATAGAATTCAAACAAAACAACATTTCTTATTACAGCACTGCTAGATGCATTGAATAACAAAACTGAAATCAAATAAAACACAGCAAAACGTGATAACTATTCCATAACAGGCACAAAATACTCAAATCATAATTCCAAACTAAACAAATCCTAACAGTCATATTCACACATATAGCACTTTATATACTAGCGCCACCATGTGATTTTATACAACTTTATCATCTGAAAACTAAACAAACCCTAGATCAAATAACCAAAACTAAGCAAATCTTTAAATGCTACAAAGGATTATCGATTAACAAAGAAAGGACCAGTTCTGCATCTTCTAACCTGAAAAGAAGGTGCTGCTGCTGATGAGTTACCATTAGAAATCAAAGAAAGACTCAATCGACGACATTTCACAATTGGTGGTTCGAAGGGCCAACTCTTGTGAATTCCAAACTTATACGTCATTGAAAAATCCAAATCGATAGCCAAGTCATTATAGATCCCTACACGCGTCTCTTGGCTGTACTCGAAAAGTTGTTTAGGCTTGAGTATGATCACACCCTTCCCTTCAAACCCTACATGCAGAAAAGTGGTATTCTTGCGGCCTTGATCAAAAGATGAAAGATTCACCCTAGCAAACTCATTATCTTTGTACCATGCAATTGCGGTGACCCTCATGTAGTGTATTTCAACGTTCTTGTTGGGATTTCTTGATGTGATGTTGGCTTCTAGTTTGTAATCCAAAGTGTTGGTTGTGAGGTTGAACTTTGTGAGAGAAGCCTGAGTTACGTGGAACTTGACATTAGAGGGGGCAAATGTGATGACTGCGCAGAAGATGATCCAGGAAGACGTTGAAAGCGCAAAAATTGTGAGGAATGTGAGCTTGATTTGCTCGAAATAGGGCCCACAAAGGAGGTTCAGTATGAAATAATAGATAACATTACTGCAATTGATGGCCATGGTGATGTCTTACTTTGATTTGAGTAACTCTTCCAAATAGGATGATATATATAATAGTTGGTTAGAGTTTGTTATTAGGTAGTTAGTTGGTTAGTTAGTTAGGTAGTTAGTTGGTTAGTTAGTTAGGTAGTTAGTTAGTTTTTAAATTTCTCACAAACTCTAGAGTCTGTTACATATTTATAAAAATTGCAAAAACCACCTTTGTTGATATGTACATTTGTAGTAATTTTAATATTGATGCATGTTCAAGGTATTTGCTAGAATTAAATTATTGGTTTAAAGAGTATATATCAGTAAATTCTGTATTTGTTTTACTGTTTAATTATGCAGTAAATTCTATAGTTGTTATTAGTTAGCTGCCTAATCTGTTAGAAGTACAGTTGCAAGTTAGTTATGCTATCTAACCAACTCTATTAACTACTAGGGTACACTTATATAACGAAATAGTTATAAAATATATCAGAAGATAATTATATACATTGAGTTCAAGAGCATGGCAAGAATCAATTGCAAAATACCAATAACCATGATATAAAAGAACATATTTTTGTATTTTGTTACCGGAATATTCTGAGTTGATTACAATCGTTCGACTTACCAACAAGGTTTACTCCTTTAGATAGCCAGCTCTTTATTAAAATAGTTGAGCACATACATGCAATGCAAGTTTTAGAAAATGAGAGAAACCTTCTCTTCTCTCTAGTTTCCCCTCACAAACCCTAATCGAGCTACTATTCAAGGCATTGGCAAGAGGCAAACAGTTAGTAACAGATGAAGATGGCTGGTCCAAAGTTTCTACTAATCATTCTGTTGGGAGAAACGACAGGTTGGACGCAGAAAGAGCGGCTAGTGGAAGGGAAGATTCCAAAACAACAATGTTTTTCGTCACGGAGTTCTCAGAGAAGATGAAGGCAAAAAAACCTTTCTCTATTTCTCAAAGAGTATGGGGAGATAGATGAAGTGGTGATTCTGGCAAGAAAGATAAAAGAGGATACAGCTTTGTTCGATTCTTCAATGTGAAAGATGAAAGAAGGAAGCCGACGAAGCTTGATAACATTTTCATAGACGGAAGGAAGTTGTTTGCGAATCTTCCTACATTCCAAAGGAAAGTGATGTCAAGGAGAGCTATGGAGGTGAAGGAAGATCGAGGGGGAAAAGATATTGTATGGAGGACCAAGCATGTAACGACTCACAAATTTGTTGGAAGTTCGCATGGAGCTAACAAAAACACTTACATAGAAGTTATGAGAGTTAGAGACTCCTCGGGAACAAACCACAGAGCTAAAGAACCAACCTCTAACTAGACAATCAATCAGCTCAGTTTCAAGGTAGAAGGAGGTGAGCTGGAAAGGTTTGAGAAAGCTTGTGGATTATCCTGGGTTAGCTTATGATATTCAAGATATCTTTCACACGAAGGGTTATTTCTCAATCAAAGTTACGCCATTAGGCTCAAATATGTGTTTGTTGGAGGAAGTTGAGGAAAGGGAACTGAATGTGTTTATTGAGGAAGCCATGGATTAGCTTAGTTAGTGGTTTAAGGAGATTCGTGCTTGGAAACCAAATGATTTAGATGCTGAAAGAGTAACTTGGATCAAATGCTACGGCATCCCATGCCATGCATGGATTCCAAGTTTTTTGAATTTTTAGCCAAGACAGTAGGCCATTACAATTGTAGCGATGATAGTACGTCCAGACAAGATAATATGGATGTTGTTAGCTTCTTTATCATAATCAAGTGTTTAATGACGATTAACGAAGTGCTCAGTTTAAGGGTCAACGATAATCTTTTTAGAAACAAGATGGTAGAAGATGTTCATAGTCCGGGGATAATTTTATTCAAAAAAGTTTTCGAAGATAGAATCCCGATTTTCAAGGAGAGTAACAAGGTAGGAGATTTCCTAAGTTTTGACACTAATGTTACATGTCAAGAGGATATTGGGAAAATGGAATTGGATTTTCTCAGTAGGGAGGCTTAGAGCAAAACACCTTTTCACTAGAAAATTAAAATCAACTTTTTGAAGGTAAAAAGGTTGCAGGTGACTCTAGTGATTCAGGCGGTAACAGTCACGATTCTCAACAACCTACATGTAGTAGGGTACATGAGTCTTTGTTAAATTCAAAGGATAGTATCAGATTATATGGACCTAATTCATCTTTTGGACTCAGCGAAAAGGGCTTAGGGGAAATAGGCATAATAAGTTTTGACAATGAGAGTTTGAAGGTAAAAAAAGGTAAGCCCAAAAGGAGAAGGAGGAAGAAATCCCTGAGAAAATTGTTTGAAGACAAACATTTGGAGTTTCAACTATTATATTTTGCAATTCTTCAACCTAATATCAGCAAAATCCCTAAAATTGCCACCAATGCCTAGAAGGAGACAACGAAGAACATGGAAAGTCAAAGGAGAATGATCACAAGACAAATATTTTAATTTCCAAGAGTTCATCGGATTCTCAGAAGGAATTTTTTTCTGAAGGACCGGTGTTGTGTTACGATTCCTTAAATGATCCAGATGTCAATCTTTGTAACAAGAAAATCCTAGAAAATATGGAGTTAAATGTGGTGAGCAAGGTGTGAGAGACAATATCAAAATTGGGGGTTACCAGACTGTTGTTCTGTTTGATTGACTGCATTATGCAAAATAACATGGAGTGTTCAAGATGTTTTGATAAGAAAGAACACATGTGGGACACTATATTATAGCATGTGTGCAACATCTGACATTTATCAACAACCCAATGTTGTTGTTTAAAGCTTATTTTCTGGATGTGTACAACAAGATTTGTTGTTATCTTTTAGAAATGTGTTAATTATTTTTCTTTGGAAGATTGAATAAAATCAAATATAATTAATTAGGCATTTAAATTCAAATTCAAATCTTTTTGGTGGAGGCTTTTGAAAAAAGAGGTTAACTAAATCTGCTACAAATCTGGACAGATCTCAAGTCAATTTCCCATTGGGTCAAAGCCCATAAGTTACATTGCTATTTAAGGAGACTTAAACCTAACGTTTGAAGTGTATGCAAGTATTGAAAACCTTTGTGTTAGGGTTTCTATTTTGAGTATTTTATTTGTGTTGTTGTTTGTGCACCACCCTAGAGCCTGCATTCATATCCAAAGACACAGAGTTTCATTTGTTAGTTGAGATATAATTCAACCTTCAATATTCTGATTATTATATTGATCACTACTAGGGTTTGTGATTAAGAGAAAGTGAGAGGGGTCTAATATTTAGGGGGAATCCTAAATAGAAATAAACTGATAGAATTAAGAAGAGGGGCATTGAACTATGGTTTTTCATATAAGACATTTTGTGCTAATTTTATTGAGAGTGGATTTCTTTTCTTGGGTTTGAATCCCCCTAGACGTAGGCGTTGTTGAAACATTGGCTTAGACATCTGGTCCAACATCTATCCCCTTAAGAATGAAATTTCAATTGGCATCAGAGCAGACACCTTATTCTATTCGGGTAAGCTTCAAGGAAGATATTTTATGTTTAAATGGACAACACTAAGGATGGATGATCAGTCAATAGACCACCTGCCTTGGATGTCACCAACTATGATTATTGGAAACCGAAGGTGGCTGCTTTGCTCAAATCCATGGACAATAAAATATGGAAGGTTGTTATAAAGGTTTAGAAAAACCTTGTGATTAGCTCTCAAAATGGAACTTAGCCTTAAAGTTTGAAGCTGATTGGACAAATACTGAAGATGATGAAGCTCTTAGAAACTTTGAGGCCTTAAATCCTATTTTCAAGGGTGTGTAAAAAACATGTTTAGATTGATTAACACATGTACTAAAGCCAAAGAAGCTTGGGAGATTCTCAAAAGTGCACATGAAGGCACATCCAAGGTTCATATGTCAAGGATGCAGCTCCTCACTACAAAGTTTGAGAATCTGGGAATGAATGAAGATAAATTCATCTCTGACTTCAACATCAGACAACGTGACATTACCAACACTTACTTTTCCTTAGGAGAGAAGATGTATGAAGAAAAGCTGCAATAAAAATCCTCAGAATCTACCTAAGAAGTTTGATATGAAGGTCACAACCATTGAAGAAGCCCAAGACTTACGCAACATCAAAGTTGATGAACTCATTGGTTCTTTACAAACCTTTGAGATAACTTTAAATATCAGGTCTAAAAAGAAGAACAAAATTATAGATTTTGTCTCCAACACTAAAGAGGATGAAGGTCAAGGTGAAGAATGTATATCAGACGATATAACCCTTGTTGGGAGAAATCTTAACAAAGATTTAAGAATGCTGGACAGAAATTGGAGGACAAATGTCCAAGACAAGGTGTCATACATAACTCCCTTGAACAAGAGCAAAGATGAACATAAAACTAACAAAGGCAAAATAGCACAATGTTGTGAATGTGAAGGTCCTGGTCACATTAAAGTTGAATGTCCTGCGTTTCTAAAGAAATAAAAAAAGGGATTTTCAATCACTTGGTCAGATTCTTATGATGAAAGGGAATGATAAATAGCTAATTGTAGCGGGGTTTTTGATACCTTTAGGTTTATTGACTAAACCAAAAGTCAACATACAATTCGAGTTGCCACCGCACTTTTATTTGTCCAAAGGAAAGGCTAAAAAGCGAACAAAAGCTAAGGTAAGAAGTTTTTCAAATCAAAAACTAATAAAAATGTCAGAGATCTGGGTAAGGGGTTTGGTTATGAAATGGGAAGGTTTTACGCACCCAAAACATCCTTAGTACTCTAAGGGAACCCTGTTTGCAGATATGCGTTGTAGGTTGGTATTTATGAAAATATTTGTACAAAAGATTGGAGGGGTGAGAAGAGAATAGATTATATTTACAAATTTTGTTGTTTGAATGGATAAACCCATTGCCTACACCATCACAAAGGAGGATCAAAACCTCGTAGTTCAGGGTAAAAATCTCAAAGATTGGTGAATTGATTTGACCAAAATCCTTAAGGTCTTTTGCTATCAAAGGGAGAAAACTCAACCTAAACCAACAATCCACCATGTGAGGAGGGCTTCAACATGCTAGTGAGGGGTTAACCCTATAATAAGCATGGAAGACTTATAATCCAATCACTAAGGATGAGGTGATATTTACATCAACCACTATGATAACTCAAACCTATGACTAATGTTTTTGAAAGGTTTTAACAAGTGGCCATTGGAACCACAAAAATAACTTGAAGTGGGTTATATTTACAAGTTAGATTTATTTACAAAATGAAGTCAAAGTTGGATTAAGATTTATTCACAATGAGTATTGATGAAAATGGTTTTGAAAAGTCAAAGGCTTGAGGCCTAGGTTTCTAATTTGAAACAAAGTCAAAGTTTAGAAAAATATTTTTGGCATGGTTAGAGTGGAGATAAGAAGAGAAGGGCTAGTCCTAAATCAAACAAAGATAAGAGGGGAAAGATAAACCCTTGGAGTTCCTTTTCTTGGAGTCATAAAGATGACTCAAGATGCTCTTTTCCTTTGGAATTAGCACACAAACAAGCAATCAAACAAATTGAACTCAAGCTCATAGGATCTCCATTTGGCTTGTCTCTTATCTTGGCTACTCATGACAATGGTCCTATTTTCACAATCTCAAGGTGGGATCCCTATCACACAAAAGCAAACATCAAAAAGTTCACAACACAATAAGGGGAATGGACAAAGAATAAGTTTGGATGAGAAGTCCTTTGAGATCAATTTTGAATTTTTAGCATTCTAAAGGCATGAGGCCTAGTTGCTCTTTAACAAATTTATCATTCTAAAGGCATGAGGCCTAGTTGCTCTTGAACTCCTTTAAGCATAGGTAAGTCCTAATTCTAAGTCCTTTCTCCTTTTTGCATTTGGTTCAAACAAAACAAACACAAAGCAAACACAAGATGACAATATATTTAGACAATAATGGGCTCAAATGAGTAAAAGAAAAATGACATAAACATAAAATATGTGCTCAAGTGAGCAAAGGGAAAATCAATATGAATAATGGGAAAGAAATAAATGACATTAAAAGTAAATGACAAGAAAATTAAATGCCCAAATTAAAGTTAGTAATTAGTGGAGGTTATGTTAGCTTGTCATAAGACAATGTAGCGCTATGTTAAGCAATCGTAAGTGGACTAATGTAGTAGTCACACCTATCTGAGGCCGATCAATAAAAATATAGGCAAATAATACAAGTTAGAGATCATGACTAGTAAGCCAAGCTCCATAAACTTTCCATGCCAAAACAAAAGGGAAGGGCCTTGTATTGTTTTTAGGTTATTTGCTTGACCAAGAAGCAACCTATCTTGGACACCAAATAACTCACTTGATCATGGATCAAGTTGAGTTTGGTTTGGACCAAAGAAGATTAAACCTCTCATTTGTCAAGACCAACCATAAGAACTTAACTCATTGGCCATTGATGGAAAGAATGGGGTGAAGATGAAAGGGAGGGGAAAAGAATACATCAATCAAACTTCAATTGATCAAATGTGGATCAAACCAACATCAATCAACACCAAACAGAAAAGAAATGAAGATAACAAGTCAAAGAGTCAATGAGATTTTTTTTTGTATTTTTTGAATTAAAATAAAATGCAAATAAAAAATAAACAAATAAGGTCAAACCTCAAATTCAATTCAAATCAACTTCAACAAGTCCAATTAAATTCTCATAGGTTCAACATGGTCAAACAAGCTTTGACTAATTTTCTCAATAATTTTGGAAATCATAAAGTATTTAAAAACAATTAAAAATAGCACAATATGGACTAAAATCTCAAATAAATCTCAAATCAAATAAGAAATTGATGAGACTATTTTTCATTGACTTACCATGATCCATAGGTGCTAGGAAAATATTTTTGGATTTTTCAAAAGTCAGAAAGTATTTTAAAATGAATTAAAACTATTAAAAACCAAATAATTCTCAAAAAAATATTAAATGAAGTCACAAAAATAATTAAAAATCAAAATATGAAACTAGATTTTTCAAGAATTTTTCTGGAATTTGTCTAATATTTTTATGACTTCAGATAAATTTTTTATGAGTTTTTGAAAATCAAATGAATTAACTGGAAATAAAAGAAAATGAATTAAATGGAAAAAACCACAGCCGCGTGATGCACCTCATTAATTGACGTGGCATCAATGGACTGTCCAGATCTGATGGCGCATGGTGTACATTAGTCAAGCACGCAACATCTTGAATTAAAATAAGTAAACACAATGGATGAATGAGATTAAAACGTGGAAGCCAAATTCAAGGGTCAGGAAGCAAGACACATTGTGGTGGTGGTGGAAACCACCGTCTTCTCCGGCGAGCCAACAGAATCCGGCCGCCAGTTGCAGAGAAAAAAAGTTTAACAAAAATGGAAAGTAAGAACATGGAAACGAAGCTCGTGTGATGGAGATCACCACTGTATCCATGGATATTCCTCACTCTTCCTATGTTGAGAGAAATGTGAAGTGGAAGTTCATGGTGTTCAAACTGAAAGTGCACGAAATGGAAAATTGAAACCACCATTGGCTTGCCTCAAGTGTGAGGACTTCAGAAAACCACACAAACACAAGGATACTACATTGAATTGAGAGTTATAGATCCAAAAAGTTTGAAGGTATACCTCTGAATTAGAGCTCTTCAGGCCACGAAACCTTCAAGATCTTGGTTCCTCTTTGCTCTAGGGATGCAGTGGAAGTGAAAGGTTAAGGGATTAAGCTTTGAAGATCAGATAATAATGCTGAATTTCAAGCTCGAAAGTGAGAAAAAATTTGATCAAATTCCTTTGGTATGGCTATGGTTTCAATGCTGCAGCAATTCAGATCTCCAAAAGGTTGATGAATGAATGAGAGGGTGTGGTTATTTATAGCTGAAAGTGGTTGTGCATCATACTTCCCCCGTGTGCATGAAATTTGAACTTTGCTTGCATGGGCCTGTGCAAGCGTGTAGCAGGCCCAAAGATGAATGAAACATCTTGCTGATACCACATGGAATGGATTTGGACGCGTACATGAAAGGGAATCAGCTTGCATACCAAGTTACATCATGAAATGCCAAAATGCACATAAATGAAGAGTTCTTCGAAACTCACCAATGGTAAGTCAAAAAAAAGTAATGTGAGTAATGGTTGGAAAGCCCTTGAAATAAAGAACAAAAGTCATGTTGGGCAAAAATTCATTTGGCATTTGGAAATTAATGAAAACTGGCCTGGAAAATCCAAGCACAAAACATGTTTAAGTCACATTTGAAAATTTTCACCAAAAGCAAGTCTAATCAAACCCCTCATTTTTCATGATCCAAGCTTAAAGTGGAAAACTTTCCAACACCAACGTTGTATATCTTTTCAAGATGATCAATTTAGACTCAAATTTTGCATCATTTGGATTTTCTATGACAAAGTTATGGGCATTTTAAGTTAGGTATTTTTTCAAATTCAATGACTTAGGTCCAATATGACCTATAATGTTTTGTATTATCACATGTATTTATTTTAAGATTATGAAATTTTGTCCAACATAACATATGAATTAGACATCTTAAGATTTATGATGCATTTGGTCTCACCTCAAAATCATAAAAAATAAGGAAGTTATGCCCTTGGTAAGTTGACCTAAAATTAGGGTTTCAGTCAAAATGACCTATAATGTTTTGAAATGAATGATGACCTTACAAGTTTCAAATGGAATTTTGATGAATTAGAAAGTTGTTCATATGGTTCTTAAAAACATTGTTTTTCTTAGGGTCATCTTCATTTGGCAAACACATAAAAAGTTATATCTCAATGGTGCTCAGCTTAGTCAGATGACTTGACTGGTCAACTTCTCAATGCCAAACTTCCAATCTTAATGAATAAATGATTTAGGATTCTCAAATAGGGTCATATATTCATAAAATAATGAATGAATAAAATTCCCTTGATTAAATTTGATCATAGGTTGAGGTTGCTTCATGGGCAAGGCACAATCAAAGCACAATTGAATTAGGGTTTCCTTGGGAAACAATCTTCAAGCCCTTTGGATTATCTTGATCAAATTGGAAAATTGAGATACTTGGGAGACATATATGATTATTAGGAGCTTTGTGGACCATTGTCATGCTTTTCCTCATCTTCATCTAGCCATTTCATTGGGCTTAGGAGCCTCCTAGGAGCATTGGAGCACATGATCACTTGAGCTTCAAAACAAGAGTTAGTGACATATTTTTGTGTTTTTGGTTAGTAATCAAATAAGAAAAGAAATAATATACAATACAAGCATGCTTGGTGGTCTAAAACCACACACACAAGTCCCACCCCTAGGGTTAAGGAGCCAAACATGCTATGATCCTTGAGGCAATGCACTTGTGCAATAACATGATGTCATGAGGGATCTTAGGGTCAAAATTAGGGTCTTACACTAATAAGTTGATGGCTTTAATTGGAAAATATGATTCTGGTAGAGAGTATAGTGATGAAGATATCTCAGAAGAAGAACTATTTGAAACATACAGACTTTTTCTCACTCACTGGAAGGAACCTTACTTGAGAGAAGAGAAACAAAAGAAGACTATAAGTGCTCTACTTATGAAAAAAGAAAATCTTAGCTCAACCATTGCAGGTTTGGAAGAGGAAGTCACATTTTAAAAATCTAAATTTGACAATATGACAAAATCTATATGTGTTATGATATGTTAGATGAGATCTAAGAAGTTGAGGAGAAGTATTAGAATATGAAGGCAACAGGGTTTGACTACAGTTCTATGAACAAAAAGGTCAAAATTCCCACTAAGGAGTTTTGTTTCTCTTGAGAATAAGAATGCATTTCAAATGTTGGACCACATGTCTCAACATCCTGCTCAATATGTGTATCCTCATAACAGAGGCAACAACAACTCATCTTGGAGGTGTCACCATTATGGAATATATGATCATATAATGCCTTGTTGTTATAGACTATATGGTTATCCTCAGTCCTATAGTCAACCAAAGTTGAAAAGAAAGAAAGGGAAGAAACCTCAAGTAAAGAAAGTGTGGAAACCCAAGGAAACTGTCACTTGTCTCATAACTCATACATCTCTTAGAGTTTCCTCAAGATAAGATTGGTATTTTTATAGTGGGTGTTCAAGGCACATGAATGGAGAAAAGAACTATCTTGAAGAGTTAAAGACTTACTCTAATAGTTATGTTACTTTTGGTGATGGAGATAGAGGAAGAATCAAAGGCATATGCAAACTGGTTAGTTCAGGTTTCCATTGTCTTCATGACATACTGGTGATAGAATATCTAACTGCTAACATAATCAGCATCAAACAACTATGTGATAAAGGTTTGAATGTGAACTTCAAAAAGTCTTAGTGATTTGTCTCCAGCAAAGACCAACAAGTGTTAATGAAGGGTTTAGGATCCAAACACAACTGTTATTTGTAGGTATCTCAAAACAAAAGTCAACCCATAACATGTTTGATATCCAAGGTCGACGAGACAAATATATGGTACCAGAAACTTTGTCATCTCAACCTTAAGAGCATGGAGAAGATCACATCTAAATATATTGTCAAGGGATTTCCAAATATCAAGATTGAAGGAGGAAAAATATATGGAGAGTGCCAAATAGGCAAGCAGACCAAGATGTCCCACAAGACTCTCCAAAATCATTCCTCCTCTAAAGTTCTGAAGTTACTTCATATGAACTTCATAGAAACCATACAAGTGAAAGGCTTGGGTGGAATAAATAACACCCTGTATGTGAAGAATGATACAGGAAAACTCACTTATGACTTTGTGTTTAGTAAAATTCCAAACAAGATGCTGGAACATTATGTTCAACTAAGGCAGTCTGAAGTTGAGAAAAGCATAGGTGGATAATTCACCCACATTCTTGGAAATCAAGTAAAAATAGAAGACATCACTCTTATTTCTCAATGCAAGTATGCAAAGGAAGTTGGGTTTGAAAGGATAAGGGGAACTCTTGGCATTTGCATGTATGAGAAATTAAAGCAAATGAGTTATGAAAAAGGAAAATTTCTCTCTCTTGATATCATTGTTGCACAAGAAATAAGGCATATAATTCCTATTTTAGTTCATTTTCAAAACTTATTCGTTTCTACACGCCTGAAGGGTTATCTCACTCTCCATTGTTCTTTCACATCTACTCACCTTCATCTCTCTCAAACCAGTTCAAAAGTGAGCCAAAAAGCTACTGATGCTAAATCTCCAAGACCTGATCGCGACTTTATGAGTCTATTGGGGTATTAACTGCAAGTGCACAGTCTAATCGCGTAATTTTAAAAGATATCGATCCCACAGGGACTTAATGAATCGATATACCGTTTTTCTAAGGCTACTTCGTAAAGCTAAGGCGGACGATACTTTGATGATTAGGGGGAAAAGTAAAACTAAATTTGGATCTAGATTAAATATCAAATAACACGGATATCGGTATGTAGTTTGTCGTAATTAGGGAATCAAGTCTTCGTTGGTTTCTAAGTTTTAAAATAAGTCTTTTCAGTAGACACTATTGATTAAAAGTCTTTTCTCAAACTCTCGCTCTGTTGAATCAGACTATGACTTTATATTAACGTACGCTCTCACTATTTAGTTAAATCTAAAATCACTTTTTGAAAGCAATGGAATCTATAGAAACTCTTTTTTAAGAAAATACTAACCGTTTAAACACCCTCGTCTCAAACTCTCGCTCTGTTGACTTAGATTATATGATTAAACTTAAATGCTTAACTCTCGTCCTCACATTTAACTTTTAAAAATAACTTTTGAAAATGATTAGAATTTAATTAACTTTAAAAATTGCTCTCACCCTGATTTAAAGTTAATGTCCAATTTACACTGTCCAGTTAAAAGCTCAAACCGTCGTTCTATTGATTTTAACTTCTTTATGTCTTTTACTCTCGTACAAAAACTTTGGTATTAACTCTGTAAATTGAGACCATAAAAAGAGTGACTATATTTTGAAATAAATTTAAACCAACTCAGTTTTGATTCCTTTATTCCGCTTACTTTACATACCGATATCTAAATTTATTTAGCCGGACATGCTAAACAAACCTAA